>NC_056747.1:86471716-86569397 GCF_019279795.1 Protopterus annectens | reverse complement strand
TATCACAAAAATACTCAAGAACATGAGATGAAATACATGTCAGCCTTCTAATTGGTGAAGTCAATGAGACAGTATGAGGTATCCAGAAATGCATATAAATACTATGAATATCGGAGTGAATTACATGTCATAGCCTGTCACTGAATACTGATCTCTCAAGCATAAATGTTAGGAAACAATACTAAAGGAGAGTAAAAAGATTCCAAGAAGGGAATGAAAAGTGAGTAAAAGCTAGACAAATTGTGGAGAGAATGGAACAGGTATGGAATTAGAGAGAAGTCTGTGAGAATCAAAGGAAAAATTAATTTTATTCTAGATGGATGACGCATTTCTAATCAAGAATGTGGCAACAGCTCAAAAGTACAGTTTTGTACCTACCATAAATGTAGATGTCCGAACTGGATAGCATCTGCAGTCATAACAACTAGGTTGTCCTGTCGTCAGGCAGCCCTTCAGTCGGCCGGATTCCAAAGTCCGGGTCCGGCTTCGGCTGATGTCGTGACTCACCCGACGCCATCTCTGTTGGTTCGGTATAAGGGCATCCGCCGACGCCATTTTCCTCAGTGTTTCTTGCCGCAGATGCCAGTAGCCCTCTTGAAGGCTAAAATTTGGATAGATGCCAATGTTTCCAAAAAGATAGAGGTAAACACAAAATAAGCATGTATGTACATATATACCAACAAATACACTATAAAGACTCCCCACCAGCTAGCTATTAGGAGGGTAAACACCCTAGGAGTACCACAGAGGAAGGAGGGAGGGAATCCTGACTGCAGATGCTATCCAGTTCGACATCTACATTTATGGTAAGTACAAAACTGTACTATGTCCTTCATGGATGCATCTGCAGTCATAACAACTGGGTAGAATACCATAGCCAACTAGGGGAGGAGGATAAACTAGATTATGGTGTGTTTAGGATCCCTTGCAGTACAGCAGTGGCAAACCCTGCTCGATCTGGAATATAGAGGCAAATTATAATGCTTGGCAAATGTATGCACGGAGGTCCAAGTAGCCTCAATAATGCTTTTGGTTGCCACCGTAGTTAGGCTGTGGTAGTGGCTGTTGCCCTTGTAGAATGAGGTCTTATGTTCTGTGGAATTGGTTTTCCATGGAAGGAGTAACAGAATCGTATGCAATTTCCTATCCATTTGGAGATTGTCTGTTTGAAATAGCTTTTCCTTCCCTTCCTGTTGCATAGGCTACAAAAGTTGGTCAGTCTTTCTGCTACTTTGTTCTGTCCAAGTAGTAGCGTAGCTGTCTATGTACATCCAAAGTATGCAGTATTCTTTCCCTCTGTTTTGTGGGTTGGGAAAGAAGGTAGGTAGGTGGATTGCCTGGTTTAAAGACACTCTGGATACCACCTTAGGCATAAATGTAGGATTAGTCCTCATGGACACTCTATCTTGGTGGAAGATTAGGAAGGGTTGCACTGCCATTAAGGCCTGTAGTTCTGAAACCCTCCTTGCTGAAGTAATTGCCAGCACGAAAGCAGTTTTCCATGACAGGTGTTGTAGGTCTGCTGTTGCTGCTGGTTCTGGGGGTGATAGTGTCAACTTTTCTAGCACAAAGTTTAAGTCCCAAGCTGGTAAAGGTGGTTCGGAGGTTTTACATTCTTGATTCCTCTGAGGAACTGCCTGAGCAAAGGATGCGTAAAAACAGGTGGATCAAAGCTGTATTCTGCTGAAATAGCTGATGCATGTATCTTGATGGAGGAGTAGGACAGGCCTGAATGAAGAAGTTCGCCAGATACTCCAGAATGTTAGGCATATCTACGCTTGACACATCTTTCCTCTTTCAGTACTCCAACTGAGAAACCTCTTCCATTTTCCAGCATAGTTTCTTCTTGTTGAAGGTCTGCGGCTTCAAGAATAATGTCTTTAACTCTTTGGGAAAGTTCTGGATTACTGCTGCTATGTGATGTTCCATGCAGTCAGTTGCAACGTTTTAGGTTTGGATGCATGATGTTGTAGTTGTTCTGAGTTAACATCAAAGGCATCAGGGTATTGGCCACATATTGTTCCGAGACATGCTCCTCAGCAGTGGGTACCAGTGTTGTCTTGGCCAGTTTGGAGCTATCAGGATTATCCTTGGATGTTCTTCTCCTTGATTTTTAGTAAAACCTTGTGTATCAAGGGAAGAGGTGGGAATGCATATGCTGTTAGGCCTTTCCAGCTGAAGGAGAGCGAATCCACTTTCCATGCTAGTGGGTGGAATGTCCTTGTGCAGAATTTTTGAGCTGGTGATTGAGAGGTGATGCGAATAGGTCTATCTGAGGCATTCCCATTTCTTTGAGATGGTCTTGAAGATGTCCGGGTGCAGCTTCCATTCGTGGGCATCCGATGTGGTTCTGCTTAATATGTCTGCTAGAGTATTCTCTTTCCTGGTACAAATATTGCTCTGTAACTGAATGTTGTAGCTGAGTGCCAGGGTCCACAGCTCCAAAGTCATTCTGCATAGGGGTATGAGTGAGTGCCTCCCTGTTTGTTGATGTACCACATGACTGTGGTGTTGTCTGTCCTTATCATCAACTGGCCCTCTTTGAGAAATGGTCTGAACTTTTGGATTGCCAGTTTTACTGCCAGCATTTCTTTTAGGTTGATGTGCAGGTGAAGTTGATCCTGTGTCCACAATCCTGCACGCATTTGTCCAGCATGTGTGCCCCCATCCTAGGTCTGAAGCTGCCTGTTGTGATGGTCTGGCTTTTGACATCTGCGAAAGGGTAGCCCTGGGTTTGACTGGCATGCCTGAGCCCACCATAGGAACTCCTGTTTTAAGCATGGAATTAGTGGGATTTCTGTTTCTAGGCTGTGTCTGTGTTGGGACCATAAATTCTTTAGGTACCACTGTAGTTTTCTATATGTAGTCTGGCAAGTGGGACCAAGATTATGCATGATGCCATGAAGCCCAAGGCCTGCAGTACTTTTCTTGCTGTTAACTTGTTCAGTTTTGTTAGTGCCAAGAAGTAAAGAGGGAGTTCTTTTTTGTTTTCTGTAGTTAGAATGCCATTTGTTTTACTGTGTCCAATTCGCCCAAGAATGTCCTTGTTTGGGATGGTATCAGCCTTGACTTTTGTAAATTGACTGTGTATCCCAGTGCTTGTAGCAAGTAAATGACCCTTTGTAAATCTGTTGTCAGCTTGCTTTTTGCTGTCCCCTTGTAGCAGGCAGTCATCCAGGTATGGGTAAATTTGAATTCTGTAGTTCGTAATGAGCGTATTACTGATGCCAGGCATTTTGTGAATACTCTGGGCAGTAGATAAGCCAAAGGGCAATGCTGAGAATTGATAGTGCTCTGATCCTGCAAGAAATCTGAGGTATCTTCTGCAGATTGGTCGAATGGGGACGCAGGTATGCCTCCTTGAGATCTAGAGTTACCAGCCAGCACTCCTTGCCCAACATGGGAAGAAGTTGCTGTAGGGTCAGCATTTTGAATTTTGGGACAATGATGTAAGTATTTAAGGTGGACAGGTCCAGAATTGGTCTCAACTTTTTTCCTTTCTTGAGCTAGGAATAATCTGGAGTAGAACCCTTTCCTTGCTCTGCTGTTGGCACTCTTTCCACAGCTCTCATTTTGCTAACTGCATTATTTGTTGTAGAGCCTCTGTTTTTGATTTGGAGGTAGATTTGGCATTCCTCTTTTGACTGGTAAAGTGTGGAAGTGGAACCGTAACCTTGATCTATGGTTTGTAAAATCCACTTGTCTTTTGTTATATAGTGCCAGTTCTTTGAAAATAAGGTTAACTTTCCGCCTAGAGGAGCTGCTATTTGTTCCCTGGTAGGCGGATTTAGGGTTAAGTCTCTGTGGCTGTGTTGATGTAGTGGCAGAGGTGGTGTCTGTGCCTCTGTTGTTACCTTGCCACTGTCGCCCCTGTAGGCACCTCCTCTGATTGGTTTCTGCCTTCTGGAACGCCTATTCCTGCCCCTTTGAGATCTTGTGGAGTCAGGAAAGGACCAATTTTTGCAGGCCAGTTCCTGCTAAACCTGGGGTTGAACCTGCAAGAAATCTTTAACCGTTTGAACAGATTTTGCCTTTTCTTCCATTTTCTTCATAACCTGCTGGGCAGGTGTACCAAACAAACTTGTCTTATCCATAGGGAGCATCTAGCAGCTTAGCTTTAACATGATCCGTAAAGCTTGCTCCTTTAGCCAAGCATGCCTTCTTATCACTGTGCCAGTCATGGCTGATCTAAATGAAGCCCCCAGTGCATCATAGCCACATTTTAAGGAATGGTTACTAACCTGTTGTATGTTATTTACCATTTCTAATACATATTTCTTATCAAGAGATTCATCAGTGGTTAGCTTTTTAGTTAACTGATCAAGCATAAACTCTTGGTATTGTATCATGAGAAACTGACAGTTTAAAGCTCTAGCTGAGAGAGTAGCTGAAGGTGTAGACCTTTTGGCCCCATCTGTCTAATGACCTGCTTCCCTTTCAGAAGGAATAGGGTTTTAGCTATGGTCGCGCTACTGCCTTGGGACCCTGGGATATAGTTCCGGGTCTGCAAGGGGCCTTGTACAGGTGGTGATGAGTGTCTGGCACCCTGTAAAATCTGTCTGGTTTGGCAGGGCTGGAGGTAAAGAATCTGGTGCGGAGCAGACATCATTGAAAGCATCATCCACCACAGAAAGAACAGGAGGTATAGCTAAGGGCCTGTGCTGTGGAAGGTGCAGAAAGGTCCTAAGTCTTTTCTGGAATCTGAAAATCCTGTTGCTGCCATTGGAACTGCTCTCGCGATGGCATGTAAGGTTTCCCAAAGGAGAATTCTTCTGGGGAAGCAGCTGGAATGGATTCTTCAGCATCAGAGTCTTCAAAATTGGAGAAAGGAGCCTCTGGCTGGTCAGTTATGTCTGATTCATCGGCAGAATCATCAGAGGACACTGGCTCAGGGGCTCTGCCCTAGGTCTCTTCTCTGGGGCTGAGAGGCCCTGTCTGGGTGAGATTGAGATCCTCTAATTAATGAAATTAAATCTTCTGCCAGAGTAAGCATTTGAGAACTCGAGGAGGGCCTGGTAGTAGGGGTTTAACAGGCACTGTTTTAGTAGTCTTGGCTGCTTTAGCCCTGGCAAGGCCTTAATGGACATGGCTGCTGGAGGCCTAGCAGCACCACGCGCTGGGGACATCCAAGGGAATGGTGTCTGATAAGTCAGTGGCAAACCACCTTAGTGGATAAAATTTCTGAGGCCGATTCAAGGGTGGTAGCAGGGGCCTCAGTTGTAGAGATAGATTCAGCTGTACTGATCAGTTTTCTCGTTTCGCCAAACCGGTGACATTCGTTTGCTTAACCATGGTTTCGCTAAACCGCTGACCGCGAAAGTCGGCCTTATCTTTGCTTTTGGTAGATTGCAGTCGGAGGATCCGACGGCATAACGTACGCAAAATCAGAACCGAAAAACTGTTCAGCAAACTCAACGCATTTCTTTTGCCTAGCCATGTTGAAGGAAGCACAGGCGAACAGGCAGCTACGCTGTGGGCTGGGCCTAAACAAGGTAGACATAAGAGTGGAAATCTTTATGAGGTATTTGTTTCCCACAGGTTAAACAATTATTAACTTTTTCTGACATCGGGCTGAGGCAAGAAAGAGTCCCCAACGGGTACTTAGCTTTGTAGTCTTCGAAGCAGTATTCGCAGGAGTAATCTCTGATCCGACCGACCGGCACTTCATAACAGCTTCTGCTTCGGCGCACGCGCAAGAAAGACTGAGGAAAATGGCGCCGGCCGATGCCTTTATACCCAAGACCAACAGAGATGACGCCGGTGAAGTGCGACATCAGCCAAAGCCGGACCGACTTGAATCCGGGCCGACAAGGGCTGCCTGACTACAGGACAGCAGGACCCAGTTGTTATGACTGCAGATGCATCCATGAAGGACATCTGCAGTCATACAACAGTAAACTAAACTGAAGCACAGAACGCTTGTACTGAGATAGTGGACTGGAAAGGAGATTGAGACAAGACGCTAGACTACCAGTTAATGCATTGAAAGACTGAACTAATAAAATAACACAGTGGTAACAAGGAATAGAGGTAGTGCTTGAAAGTACAGTTGCCCAAATTCTTACCATAACACAAGATGTCCTTCTCTTTACTGTTGCAGTATTCTTTACCTAAAGGATCTCCTGCCAAGGACAGCCCAATGTCCAGCCAGTATATACCAAAGCCTTTAGGAAATCTCTTATAGGCTCTGTTTGTCTCAACTATGTTACCCGCACAAAGTGTAGTGCATAAAGGTGATGTATGGATGGAAATACTCAGAAGTGAAAAAGCCCACAAGAGGAACAGAATACCACTATGAACAAAAGGAGAACATCTGCACTCAGGAGGAAAAATGGGCAGAAAGGAAGGGATAAGGATCCCTTGGCTAGGAAGGAAATACAAGGCAAAAGATAGAACAGAGGGGGGAAGAAGGAAGGAAAGTTGGACTGAAAATTGCAAAGCAGAGAGAAGTACATCTACTGTTATGTTCAGATTTTAACAACTGTAGTAGGTCCTTCCATATCACTGCTGCAGTATTCTTTACCTAAAGGTCAGAACAACAGCTAAGAGGATCCTGGGAAGAGGAAGGCACAGAACAACCTCTGCTCACCCATGCAGGACAGCCCTTGCAAAGCCTGCCTTCATTCTGGAAATAACATCCAGTTTGTAAAGTTTGAAAGTATGAACAGAGGACCAAAGTAGCAGTCTAAATGATGGAGCTGGTATCCAAACCATTGAAAACAGAAAGTACAGTTTTGTACCTACCATAAATGTACAGTTACATGTCCGAGAGGTATGCATCTGCAGTCCAACATATGGGTTGTCCTGCCTCAGGCAGCCCCTTCGGTCAGCCGGATTCCAAAGTCTGGGTCTGGCCTCGCTGATGTCGCACTTCACCCGACGCATAGCTGCTGTGAATTGGGTATAAAGACATCAGCCGTCGCCATTTTCCTCAGTGTTTCTTGCCCCAGATGCCAGGTGCCCTCTAGGTAGGCTAAATTTGGTTAAATGCAAATGATTCCAAACAGTAGAGCGTAAACACAAAATAAACATGTATATACATTACATATACAAACAACAATACACTCCATAATAGATTCCCCAGCTAGCTACAAAGATGGGCAAATACCTAGGAGCAACTACAGAGGGGTAGGAGGGTGGTGGTAATCTGACTGCAGATGCATACAATTCTCTGGGACATCTACATTTCTACGGGTAGGGTACAAAACTGTACTATATGTCCTTCAAGGATGCATCTGCAGTCCTAACACATATGTAAGTAGTAGAATACCATAGCCAAACTAGGGAGAGGAGGTACTAAGATGATTATGGTGTAGTTAAAGATCCCTTGCAAAACAGCAGTTGCAAAACCTGCTCAAAGGATCTGGAGTATAAAGGCAGATTATAATGCTTGGCAAATGGTTTAAATTTTTCACGGAGCTCCCAAGGTTAGCAGGCTTTCCTTAAAAAAATGTTTTTTTTTGGTTTAAAGCCCCCTCCGTTTTTGAAGAAACTGTAGTTTTTGTCTTGTTTGCAGTAGTCATTTAATTCCTGTAGTCTGCAATGAGTTACTGATGCCAGGCATTTTGTGAATACTCTGGGCATAGATAAGCCAAAGGGCAATGCTGAGAATTGATAGTGCTCTGATCCTGCAAGAAATCTGAGGTATCTTCTGCAGATTGGTCGAATGGGGACGTGCAGGTATGCCTCCTTGAGATCTAGAGTTACCAGCCAGCACTCCTTGCCCAACATGGGAAGAAGTTGCTGTAGGGTCAGCATTTTGAATTTTGGGACAATGATGTAAGTATTTAAGGTGGACAGGTCCAGAATTGGTCTCCAACTTTTTTCCTTTCTTGGAGCTAGGAATAATCTGAGTAGAACCCCTTTCCTTGCTCTGCTGTTGGTACTCTTTCCACAGCTCTCATTTTTGCTAACTGCATTATCTGTTGTAGAGCCTCTGTTTTTTTGATTTGGAGGTAGATTTGGCATTCCTCTTTTGACTGGTAAAGTGTGGAAGTGGAACCGTAACCTTGATCTATGGTTTGTAAAATCCACTTGTCTTTTGTTATATAGTGCCAGTTCTTTGAAAATAAGGTTAACTTTCCGCCTAGAGGAGCTGCTATTTGTTCCCTGGTATGATTTAGGGTTAAGTCTCTGTGGCTGTGTTGATGTAGTGGCAGAGGTGGTGTCTGTGCCTCTGTTGTTACCTTGCCACTGTCGTCTCTGTAGGCACCTCCTCTGGATTGGTTTCTGCCTCTGGAACGCCTATTCCTGCCCCTTGAGATCTTGTGGAGTCAGGAAAGGACCACCTTTTGCAGGCCAGTTCCTGCTAAACCTGGGGGGTTGAACCTGCAAGAAATCTTTAACCGTTTGAACAGATTTTGCCTTTTCTTCCATTTTCTTCATAACCTGCTGGGCAGGTGTACCAAACAAACTTGTCTTATCCATAGGAGCATCTAGCAGCTTAGCTTTAACATGATCCGGTAAAGCTTGCTCCTTTAGCCAAGCATGCCTTCTTATCACTGTGCCAGTCATGGCTGATCTAAATGAAGCCTCCAGTGCATCATAGCCACATTTTAAGGAATGGTTACTAACCTGTTGTATGTTATTTACCATTTCTAATACATATTTCTTATCAAGAGATTCATCAGTGGTTAGCTTTTAGTTAACTGATCAAGCATAAACTCTTGGTATTGTATCATGTGAAACTGACAGTTTAAAAGCTCTAGCTGAGAGAGTAGCTGAAGTGTAGACCTTTTGCCCCATCTGTCTAATGACCTTGCTTCCCTTTCAGAAGGAATAGGGTTTTAGCTATGGTCGGCTACTGCCTTGGGACCCTGGGATATAGTTTCGGTCTGCAAGTGAGGACTTGTACAGGTGGGGATGAGTGTCTGGCACCCTGTAAAATCTGTCTGGTTTGGCAGGGGCTGGAGGTAAAGAATCTGGTGCGGAGCAGACATCATTGAAAGCATCATCCACCACAGAAAGAACAGGAGGTATAGCTAAGGGCCTGTGCTGTGGAAGGTGCAGAAAGGTCCTAAGTCTTTTTCTGGAATCTGAAAAATCCTGTTGCTGCCATTGGAACTGCTCTCGCATGGCATGTAAGGTTTCCCCAAAGGAGAATTCTTCTGGGGGGGAAGCAGCGGGAATGGATCTTCAGCATCAGAGTCTTCAAAATTGGAGAAAGGAGCCTCTGGCTGGTCAGTTATGTCTGATTCATCGGCAGAATCATCAGAGGACACTGGCTCAGGGGGCTCTGCCCTAGGTCTCTTCTCTGGGGGCTGAGAGGCCCTGTCTGGGTGAGATTGAGATCCTCTAATTAATGAAATTAAATCTTCTGCCAGAGTAAGCATTTGAGAACCTGAGGAGGGCCTGGTAGTAGGGTTTAACAGGCACTGTTTTAGTAGTCTTGGCTGCTTTAGCCCTGGCGAAGGCCTTAATGGACATGGTTGCTGGAGGCCTAGCAGCACCACGTGCTGGGGTAGGGACATCCAAGGGAATGGTGTCTGATAAGTCAGTGGCAACCACCTTAGTGGATAAAATTTCTGAGGCCGATTCAAGGGTGGTAGCAGGGGCCTCAGTTGTAGAGATAGATTCAGCTGTACTTTGATCAGTTTTCTCGGTTTGGTGGCGAAACCGAGACATTCGCGTTTGCTTAACCATGGTTTCGGCGAAACCGCGGACCGCGAGTGTCGGTCTTTATCTTTGCGTTTTTTGGTAGATTGGGTAGTCGGAGGATCCGACGGCATAATGTACGCAAAATCAGAACCGAAAAACTGTTCAGCAAACTCCGAACGACGCCTAAGCGTTCGTCAGTTGAAGAGCACAGGCGAACGGGCAGCTACGTGGGCTGGGCCTAAACAAGGTGAACAATAAGAGTGGAAATCTTTATGAGGTATTTGTTTCCCACAGGTTAAACAATTATTAACTTTTTCTGACATCGGCTGAGGCAAGAAAGAGTCCCCAACGGGTACTTAGCTTTAGAAGTCTTGATGAGTATTCGTAGGAGTAATCTCTGGATCCGACCGACCGGCACTTGCGAACAGCTTCTGCTTGAGCCACGCAGCAAGAAAGACTGAGGAAAATGGCGTCGGCTGATGCCTTTATACCCGAAGACCAACAGAGATGACGTCGGGTGAAGTGCGACATCAGCCAAAGCCGGACCCGGACTTTGGAATCCGGCCGACTGAAGGGCTGCCTGACGACAGGACAACCCAGTTGTTATGACTGCAGATGCATCCATGAAGGACATCTGCAGTCATACAACAGTAAACTAAACTGAAGCACAGAACGCTTGTACTGAGATAGTGGACTGGAAAGGAGATTGAGACAAGACGCTAGACTACCAGTTAATGCATTGAAAGACTGAACTAATAAAATAACACAGTGGTAACAAGGAATAGGAGGTAGTGCTGAAAGTACAGTTGCCCAAATTCTTACCATAACACAAGATGTCCTTCTCTTCACTGTTGCAGTATTCTTTACCTAAAGGATCTCCTGCCAAGGATAGCCAAATGTCCAGCCAATATAACAAATCCTTTAGGTCTTATAGGCTCTGTATGTCTCAACTATGTTACCCGCACAAAGTGTAGTGCATAAAGGTGATGTATGGATGGAAATACTCAGAAGTGAAAAAGCCCACAAGAGGAACAGAATACCACTATGAACAAAAGGAGAACATCTGCACTCAGGAGGAAAAAATGGGCAGAAAGGAAGGGATAAGGATCCCTTGGCTAGGAAGGAAATACAAGGCAAAAGATAGAACAGAGGGGGAAGGAAAGTTGGACTGAAAATTGCAAAAGCAGAGAGAAGTACATCTACTGTTATGTTCAGATTTTTAACAACTGTAGTAGGTCCTTCCATATCACTGCTGCAGTATTCTTTACCTAAAGGTCAGAACAACAGCTAAGAGGATCCTGGGAAGAGGAAGGCACAGAACAACCCTCTGCTCACCCATGCAGGACAGCCCTTGCAAAGCCTGCCTTCATTCTGGAAATAACATCCAGTTTGTAAAGTTTCGTGAAAGTATGAACAGAGGACCAAAGTAGCAGTCTAAATGATGGAGCTGGTATCCAAACCATTGAAAAAACAGAAAGTACAGTTTTGTACCTACCATAAATGTACATGTCCGAGAGGTATGCATCTGCAGTCCTAACATATGGGTTGTCCTGCCTCAGGCAGCCCTTCGGTCAGCCGGATTCCAAAGTCTGGGTCTGGCCTCGGCTGATGTCGCACTTCACCCGACGTCATAGCTGCTGTGAATTGGGTATAAAGACATCAGCCGACGCCATTTTCCTCAGTGTTTCTTGCCCCAGATGCCAGGTGCCCTCTAGGTAGGCTAAATTTGGATAAATGCAAATGATTCCAAACAGTAGAGAGCAAACAAAAATAAACATGTATATACACATATACAAACAAATACACCATAATAGATTCCCCCAGCTAGCTACAAGATGGGCAAATACCCTAGGAGTACCACAGAGGGGTAGGAGGGTGGGTAATCCTGACTGCAGATGCATACCTCTCGGACATCTACATTTACGGTAGGTACAAAACTGTACTATGTCCTTCAAGGATGCATCTGCAGTCCTAACATATGGGTAGAATACCATAGCCAAACTAGGGGAGGAGGTACTAAGATGATTATGGTGTAGTTAAGATCCCTTGCAAAACAGCAGTTGCAAAACCTGCTCGGGATCTGGAGTATAAAGGTAGATTATAATGCTTGGCAAATGTATGCAGCTCCAAGTAGCAGCTTCTAAAATGTCTTTGGTAGCCACTCCTCGTAGGAAAGCTGTAGTAGTGGCTGTAGCCCTTGTGGAGTGAGGTCTGATGTTTTCTGGAGTTGTCTTTCCATGAAAAGAGTAACAAAATCTATTGCAATTTCCTATCCATTTTGAGATTGTCTGTTTTGAAATTGCTTTTCCTTCCATTCCTGTTGCATATGCTACCAGAAGCTGGTCAGTTTTTCTATTGTTCTTAGTTCTGTCCAGATAGTAGCGCAATTGCCTGTGCACATCCAAGGTATGTAGTAGTCTTTTCCCCCTGTTCTGCGGGTTGGGGAAGAATGTTGGTAGGTGGATTGCTTGGTTCAATGATACTCTGGAGACCACCTTTGGCATAAAAGTAGGGTTAGTTCTCAAGGACACTCTATCCTGATGGAAGATAAGGAAGGGCTGTACTGCCATTAATGCCTGTAATTCAGAAACCCTTCTTGCTGAAGTGATTGCAAGCAGGAAAGCAGTTTTCCAAGATAAGAACTGTAATTCTGCTGTTGCTGCTGGTTCGAAAGGGGGAAGAGTTAACTTTTCCAGCACAAAGTTAAGGTCCCATGTAGGCAGAGGTGGCTTCCTTGGAGGCTTTACATTTTTTAATTCCTCTCAGAAACTGCCTGAGTAGAGGATGAGAGAAGACTGGAGGATCCATGTTGTATTCTGCTGAAATTGCTGATGCATGAATCTTAATGGAGGAGTAAGACAGGCCATTGTGGAAAAGTTCTGCTAAGTATTCCAGGATGTTAGCTATGATGTTTGCTAATGATACATTTTCTCCTTTTGCTGCACTCCAAATGAGGTATCTTTTCCATTTGGCTGAATAAGTCTTCCTTGTGGAGGGTCTGAGCCTCCAGGATAATGTCTTTAACCCTCTGAGATAAATCTGGGTTATTTTGTTTTATGTAATATTCCAAGCAGCTAGCTGCAGTGTTTTCAAGTTTGGATGTAGGATTTTGTAGTTGTTCTGTGTTAGCAGTAAAGGAACTAGAGGTAGAGGCCATGCGTGTGTCCGAGACATACTCCTCAGTAGCGGGTACCAATGCTGCCTCGGCCAGTCTGGAGCTATCAGGATGATCCTTGGGTGATCTTCTTTGATCTTCAGTAGCACTTTGTGCATCAAAGGAAGAGGTGGGAATGCATATGCCGTGCTCTCGGTTGCTGGCTCCGTGCGTGGCTTGCTATCAATCACGCTCAAGCTACCCCAGTCAGATTCCTGACCAACTTTGTCCTTGGTTCCCTACCTGTAAGGACCTTCTCTAGATCGTATGATACTCGGGCTACTGTCCTTCCTCCCTGCAAGAACCATATAGTAAATAGTCTTGCTATCAATCACGCTCAAGCTACCCCAGTCAGATTCCTGACCAACTTTGTCCTTGGTTCCCTACCTGTAAGGACCTTCTCTGGATCGTATGATACTCGGGCTACTGTCCTTCCTCCTGCAAGAACCATATAGTAAATAGTCTTGCTATCAATCACGCTCAAGCTACCCCAGTCAGATTCTGACCAACTTTGTCCTTGGTTCCCTACCTGTAAGGACCTTCTCTGGATCGTATGATACTGGCTACTGTCCTTCCTCCTGCAAGAACCATATAGTAAATAGTCTTGCTATCAATCACGCTCAAGCTACCCCAGTCAGATTCCTGACCAACTTTGTCCTTGGTTCCCTACCTGTAAGGACCTTCTCTGGATCGTATGATACTGGGCTACTGTCCTTCCTCCTGCAAGAACCATATAGTAAATAGTCTTGCTATCAATCACGCTCAAGCTACCCCAGTCAGATTCCTGACCAACTTTGTCCTTGGTTCCCTACCTGTAAGGACCTTCTCTGGATCGTGATGATACTGGCTACTGTCCTTCCTCCCTGCAAGAACCATATAGTAAATAGTCTTGCTATCAATCACGCTCAAGCTACCCCAGTCAGATTCCTGACCAACTTTGTCCTTGGTTCCCTACCTGTAAGGACCTTCTCTGGATCGTATGATACCAAGCTGTCCTTCCTCCTGCAAGAACCATATAGTAAATAGTCTTGCTATCAATCACGCTCAAGCTACCCTAGTCAGATTCCTGACCAACTTTGTCCTTGGTTCCCTACCTGTAAGGACCTTCTCTGGATCAGTGATACTGGCTACTGCCCTTCCTCCCTGCAAGAACCATATAGTAAATAGTCTTGCTATCAATCACGCTCAAGCTACCCCAGTCAGATTCCTGACCAACTTTGTCCTTGGTTCCTACCTGTAAGGACCTTCTCTGGATCGTATGATACTGGCTACTGTCCTTCCTCCCTGCAAGAACCATATAGTAAATAGTCTTGCTATCAATCACTCAAGCTACCCCAGTCAGATTCCTGACCAACTTTGTCCTTGGTTCCTACCTGTAAGGACCTTCTCTGGATCGTATGATACTGGCTACTGTTCTTCCTCCCTGCAAGAACCATATAGTAAATAGTCTTGCTATCAATCACGCTTAGCTACCCCAGTCAGATTCTGACCAACTTTGTCCTTGGTTCCCTACCTGTAAGGACCTTCTCTGGATCGTATGATACTGGCTACTGTCCTTCCTCCCTGCAAGAACCATATAGTAAATAGTCTTGCTATCAATCACGCTCAAGCTACCCCAGTCAGATTCCTGACCAACTTTTGTCCTTGGTTCTACCTGTAAGGACCTTTCTGGATCGTATGATACTGGCTACTGTCCTTCCTCCTGCAAGAACCATATAGTAAATAGTCTTGCTATCAATCACGCTCAAGCTACCCCAGTCAGATTCTGACCAACTTTGTCCTTGGTTCCCTACCTGTAAGGACCTTCTCTGGATCGTATGATACTCGGGCTACTGTCCTTCCTCCTGCAAGAACCATATAGTAAATAGTCTTGCTATCAATCACGCTCAAGCTACCCCAGTCAGATTCCTGACCAACTTTGTCCTTGGTTCCCTACCTGTAAGGACCTTCTCTGGATCGTATGATACTGAGGCTACTGTCCTTCCTCCTGCAAGAACCATATAGTAAATAGTCTTGCTATCAATCACGCTCAAGCTACCCCAGTCAGATTCCTGACCAACTTTGTCCTTGGTTCCTACCTGTAAGGACCTTCTCTGGATCGTATGATACTGGGCTACTGTCCTTCCTCCTGCAAGAACCATATAGTAAATAGTCTTGCTATCAATGCTCAAGCTACCCCAGTCAGATTCCTGACCAACTTTGTCCTTGGTTCCTACCTGTAAGGACCTTCTCTGGATCAGTATGATACTCGGGCTACTGTCCTTCCTCCCTGCAAGAACCATATAGTAAATAGTCTTGCTATCAATCACCCTCAAGCTACCCCACTCATATTCCTGACCAACTTTGTCCTTGCTTCCCTACCTGTAACCACCTTCTCTGGTTCGTATGATACTGGCTACTGTCCTTCCTCCTGCAAGAACCATATAGTAAATAGTCTTGCTATCAATCAGGCTCAAGCTACCGCAGTGAGATTCCTGACGAACTTTGTCCTTGGTTCCGTACGTGTAAGGACGTTCTTTGGATCGTATGATACTGGGGCTACTGTCCTTCCTCCTGCAAGAACCATATAGTAAATAGTATGTATGTAACTACTTGTATAACCATTGTCCCTCTGGTTGATGTTAGAGTGTTACTGCGTGAGCTAGCCAGCAGCCAGCACTGACCCAATCCTCCTTGGCCACATTGTCTTTTCCTTTCTTCCTCACCAAATAGTGCTTTTATCTATCTGTTATTACCCATTTGGCCAGTAGATGGCAGCACCTTCCCATTAACTAACTGTGTCCTCTATCTGATAGGTTCTTTACTTAAACGACAGTGATAAATGTAAACTTAAAACAAAGGTACATTTGACTAGTAACTACTTCTATACCTTGAGTATCCTATATTGTACTTCCACCCTTGACTCACCTCCCTGTCTCTTCCCTAGTGTCCACTCACCTTAGGTTTCTTACCTGTGTCTCTCTCTCCTATCCTTACTGATTGTTTTCCATAGTCTCGTCCTAGTCATCTTCTGGCTCTTCCGCTCCGTACTAAGCTCACTCCTCCCCTACCCTGCCCCCAATTCCCACCGCCCCACTATCTCTACATTTATACCTCCTCAAACCCTCCCACTCCAATTACACTTCACTTCCTGTCTCCACCTCTAACCCACCCATCAATTTACATAACCAAACCACTCCCACACTAACTAAACTCCATTCATACTAATAACTCCCTTCCATACCTACATAAAACTAATAACCATGTTAAAACCAAACCTTCCTCAGCTATTATCCATCTACTACTACTACTAAGCCTAACCTATCTTTCCTACATCACCAAACCTTTTCATTCCACTCACTCCCTCACCATCCCACTCCCCTCACTATCACATAACTAGCCCATTCCCAAAACAATTCATACACTCTTCCACCCTCATAAGCCTTCATCTATACCCCTGCAACCCCTCACTACTCTTCCATTTTAAACTTGTATCCACCTACAAAATATTAATCCTTGTGCTTCCTGCACTACTCTAGATAACTACACAACCCTAAAACCATATACCAAACTCTCCAACTACCTTTATCTTTGTATTCACCAGGTCATAACCACTCTATTGTCAGGTGATATACACCTAACCCCGGTCCATCTCCTTCAAATTCCTCAACAAACACCCCCAAATTCCTCTACTTACACACCTTCATCCACAAAACCATTACCTTCTCAGCATTAAATGCCCAAAGTATTTGTAACAAAATCCTAACCTCCATGCCTGGCTTCTCCTCAATAACCCAGACATACTATCAATATCTGAAACATGGCTAATTCTGTATAAAAGACTCAGAAATAACCCCCAATTTTAATATCATCAGGAAAGATAGAACACACAAAAAAGGAGGAGGTGTAGCCCTTCTCTATGGCTCCTCTTTCTCAGTTACTTCTTATACTAAACCAGTTCCCCAATTTGCCAATGCCGAACTACTTCTTACACTACTCCATCTTAACAAGCATAAAACAATATGCTTAGCCTCCTCTACATCCCTCCTGGTGATAACATAGCTACTCTTGAGGACATCCTCTCTTGGCTCTCCACCAACATTACCAATGAAGTTATCATTCTCGGCGATGTTAACATTAACTGGTCCTCTATCCAATGCCCAACAAATCCTCAAAATATCAACCTTTATAACTTTCACCAGTTAATTGAGTCAATAACCAGACCTTCCAAAGACTATTCCTGTGGAAGCACCCTATACTGGATTCTGGTATCACACCTCACCTATTCTCAAGTAGTGGTACACTCCCTGACCCTCTCAGTGACCACTTTCCCACCTTTGCTCACCGTCACTCTACCTCCCTACAGCTTTCTCATACCACCATCTCTGTGCGCTCCTTAAAGAATTTCAACCAAAACACCTTCTCTGAATTATTGAAACAATTCAATTGGAGTCCCCTACATACACTACCCCTAGATGAAGCCGTCACCTATTTTAATATATCATTTCTAAACCTGCTCGACTCCTTAGCTCCACTTAGAATAAAAAGAATCAAGAACAAAACTCTCCCATGGTTACAAAAAGATACCTTATCTACCATGCGCCTTTGCAATAAAGCCTTAAAAAGCTACTATAAAGACAAAAACCCAGCCTCCTAAATGAATACAAAACACTCCAACAGAGTCAAAACTTATCAATTCTGACAGATCCTACTATATTACCCTCCAAAATAATCATAAGACTAACCCAAAAAAGTTCTGGAATAGTATCTCCTCCCTCTTCAACCCTGGCAAAAAGGAAAACCCACAACTAGATGAAAATATTAGTGATACCAATCTCGCCTCCCAATTTAACAGCTTCTTTATTGATTCCATATCTAAATTAACATCCTCATTTTCAATAACTCCTCCAGCTTACTCCTACTTCCACTTCCAATCTTGAACACTCATCCTCTGACCACCCTCTCTTCTCCCCAAACCTATACCCATATGTACTATAAAAATTGCTTCTTAAATTAAAACCTTGCTCTAACGTTCCGACAATATCCCTTCCTTCTTCCTAAAGACAGCTACTGAATCCATAGCCTACCAATTTGCATACTTTTAAATCGGTCCATCCAAGAAAGTTATGTACCCCAAATCTGGAAAAAGCTTACATCATTCCTCCACAAAGGAGGTAACGACAATGCCATTTCCAACTTCAGACCAATTGCCATCTTATCCCCATCTCTAAACTACTAGAAAAGTGCATACACATACAACTGCTACCTTACCTCACCAATAATCACCTATTAACTCCAACACAACATGGATTTCGACCGGTCATAGCACTACTACTGCTCTTCTCTCCTTCCTTGAAACTGTAAATAAAGCCAGAGACTCCAACTATATTGTCTCTACTCTCCTCCTAGACCTTTCTAAAGCCTTGACACCATCTCCCACTCCTGCTACTCAACAAACTCTCTAACCTACATCTTTCCCCTCTTGCATTAGTTGGTTTTCTAGTTACCTCTCCAATCGGCAGCAATCTGTTAAATGGAAGAAATCCACCTCCTCTTACCTCAACACTGTCACTGGTGTACCTCAAGGCTCCATATTAGGTCCACTATTATTCAATATTTTCATTAATGACTTTCACTACAATATCCCAAATGCTAAAATAGTCCAATACGCTGACGACTCTACCATCATCTGTGCTGCAAACTGTATTCCCTCACTCAAAAATAACTCAGGATGCCTTCACAACCACTGAAAAGTGGATGCATGATAATCATCTTGCTCTAAATCCATCTAAAACCAAACTGATTCTATTCACACCATCAAAAAGCATAACTATTGACAAAAACTCTTTCCTCATAACCAGTCAAAATAATACATCCCTAGAAATTGTTTCCAATGTCAAACTGCTAGGAACTCTCATTGATAATCAGCTCACATTTGATTCCCATATACATACAAACATTAAAAACACATCAAAACTTGGTATGTTCTACCGCACTCACGCTTCCTCTCCCTTCTACCAGATTCCTCCTATCTACCACATACCTCATCCCTCTCTACTATATGGTGCCCCACTACTAACCAACCTTAAATCCTCTACCAAAACAAAACTTTCTTCCTGCTACAACAAAATCTAAATTAGCCTCTGGCCATAGATCCTCCTCTCACCACTGTACTGCCCTCCACAAACTGAATTGGCTAGAGCTCCCAAACTATCTTTCTTACACTCAACTAACTCAAGCTCATAAGCTCATCTTTAAGCCCTCACTTTGCCCCTCTCTCTCCTCAGCCTTCACCATACACCATCCTAATAGACCCCTTAGAACCAACACTCAGAACCTACTTGAACTCCATAAACCTAACCGTCCAGCAGGCAACTCTTACTTTCCTTTGCCCTGGCCCGCCTCTGGAACTCCTCCCATCACATATCCGTTACCAGCAGCCTTCCTATCTTTAAATCTCTCCTCCATTCACACCTATCTTCTCACTGGGAATGCTCCTGTACCCACCCTACATAAATTCCTCCAGCTACTTCACACTCCTTATTCTATAATCCCTTCCTTCTATAGGAACACTCCTACTATAGCCAACCACTTATGTAACTGCTATCTGCACATACCTACTAACTAATATTCTTAACTAATACTTTCTTTCCTTACATTTACTATTGAATATAGAAATTAAAATTGTAAACTTATTTGTTGTTCTTGTATTGCAGTTCTGTTGCATTTCCTGTTTTTCTTAATACTATCTCTTCCTTACATATACTACTGTGATACTTAATCAGTAGATGTTATGTTCTACCTATTATATTTTACTTTAAATTAGATGTTATTTTCTACTTATTATAATTGACTTTATTCTTATTTGTATTTTTGACATTTTGTTTTTTGACATTGTATCTTTGGAGCTTTTCTCCCCAGGACTCCATTGAAAATGGGCTCATTCGGTCCAATGGATTATCCTGGTAAACAAACTTCAAATAAATAAATAAATAAATAAATAATAAAATATGCGGTCAGGTTTTCCCAAATGAAGGATAGGGAGTCCACCTTCCAAGCAAGTGGGTGGTATGTCCTTGTGCAGAATTTCCTCAATTGGTGGTTGTGTGGGGATGCGAACAGGTCTATTTCTGGTAGTCCCCATTTCTTTGTAATGGATTTGAAGATGTCTGGATGCAGCATCCATTCTTGGGCATCCGTGGTAGTTCTGCTTAAGGTGTCTGCTAGTATATTTTCTTTTCCTGGCACAAATATGGCCTGGAGCTGAATGTTGAGGTTCAGGGCCACATTCCACAGGTCCATTGCCATCCGGCATAGAGGATATGAGTGTGTGCCTCCCTGTTTGTTGATATACCACATGACTGTGGTGTTGTCCGTCCTTATCAGCAAATGACCCTGTTGAAGAAACGGTCTGAATGTCTGAAGTGCCTGTTTCACTGCCAGCATCTCTTTTTGATTTATGTGTTGGTTCAGCTGGTCTTGTGTCCATAGGCCTTGTATACACTTGTTCACCATGTGTGCCCCCCAGCCTAGGTCTGAGGCGTCTGTGGTGATAGTCTGGCTTGGGCGAGGTTTGTGGAAAGGCAGTCCTCTGTTCAACTGACAGGCCTGAGCCCACCACAGGAATTCTTGTTTCAGGCATGGAATTATTGGAATCTGGGCTTCTAGACTGTGCTTGTATTGAGACCATATATTCCTTAGGTACCATTGCAACTTCCTCATATGCAGCCTGGCATGTGGAATCAATATTATGCAGGATGCCATGTAACCCAGGGCTTGCAGGACTTTCCTTGCTGTAAGCTGGTTCTGTGTTGTTAATGCCATGAAATAGAATGGTAGTTGCTTTTGCTTTTCTGCTGTGAGAAATGCCATCTGATTTGAAGTGTCCAGTTCTGCACCCAAGAATGTTATCCTTTGGGATGGTACCAGCCTTGACTTTTTCATGTTGACTGTGCATCCCAGGGCTTGCAGTAGTTGTATAACCTTTTCCAAATCTTTTGTTAATTTGGTCTTGTTGTCCGCTTGTATTAGGCAGTCGTCCAGGTATGGATAAATCTGAATTCCCTGAAGCCTGCAATGAGCAATTACTGATGCCAGGCATTTCGTGAATACTCTGGGCAGTAGATAAGCCAAAGGGCAATGCTGAGAATTGATAATGCTCTGATCCTGCAAGAAATCTGAGGTATCTTCTGCAATCTGGTCGTATAGGGACGTGCAGGTATGCCTCCTTGAGATCTAGAGTCACCAGCCAAGACTCCTTGCCCAGCATGGGAAGAAGTTGCTGTAGGGTCAGCATTTTGAATTTTGCAACAATGAGATATGTGTTCAGAGCGGACAGGTCGAGAATAGGCCTCCATTGGTTTTCTTTTCTTGGTACCAGGAAAAGTCTGGAGTAAAATCCTTGTCCTTGTTCCATAGGCGGTACCTTTTCTATAGCTCTCATCCTTAGTAAGTGGTTGATTTGTCCTAGAGCGTTTGTTTTTTGGTTTGGTGGTAGGTTTGGCATTCCTCTCTTTTATGGTAGAGTGTGGAAGTGAAACCTGTAGCCTTTGTCTATTGTCTGTAAAATCCATTTGTCTCCTGTAATGTAATGCCTGTTTACGGAAAATAAGGCTAGCTTTCCGCCTAAGGGTGCTTCCAGTTGTTCCCTGGTAGGCGGTATCAGAGTCAAGTCATTGTGTCTGCCCTGTGGAATTGGTAGTAGCTGGATCTGTGGCAGTGCTTCTCTGGTTGTTGGGCTGCCACTGATGTCCCCTGTAGGCACCTCTGGATTGACCTCTGCCTCTTGGGCGCCTATTTCTGCCTCTCTGTGCTCTGGAGGTGTCTGGAAAGGACCAATTCTTCGAAGGCCAATTTCTACTAAACCTCGGAGGGTGGACCTGTAAGAAATCCTTGACTGTTTGGACAGATTTTGCTTTTTCTTCCACCTTCTTTAGCACTTGCTGTGCAGGGGAGCCAAACAAACTTTGTTTCTCCATGGGAGCATCTAGGAGCTTTGACTTTACATGGTCTGGTAAGGATTGCTCTTTTAACCATGCATACCTTCTGATCACTGTTCCAGTCATAGCTGATCTAAAGGAAGCCTCCAGTGCATCATAGCCGCATTTTAAGGAATGATTACTGACCTGCTGAGTGTTATGTACCAAATCCTGAAGGGACTTACGGTCTATAGGTTCAGGAGAGGACAGTTTTTTATTTACCTGGTCTAACAAAAATTCCTGATACAGAATCATGTGGAATTGACAGTTTAAGGCCGTAGCCGAAAGAGTAGCAGAAGTATAAACTTTTTTACCCCATCTCTAATGCTCTAGATTCTCTTTCAGAGGGGAGGGGGTTTTTGGCAGAGGCAGCTGCTACAGCTTTGGGGCCCTGTGAAATGGTTTCAGGATCTGTAATAGGAGCCTTATACAAGTGAAAGTGTGTGTCCGGGACCCTGTAATATCTGTCGGGCTTAGCAGGGGCCGGGGGAAGAGAGTCAGGGGCAGTACAGGCATCATTAAATGCATCATCCACAACTGTTAGTACTGGAGGAATGGCTAAAGGCCTATGCTGTGGTAAATGTAAAAAGGTCCTAAGCCTTTTCCTTGAATCTGAAAAATCCTGGCCCTGCCATTGAAATTGCTCTCATAGCATGTAAGGTTTCCCCAAAAGAAAATTCCTCAGGAGGAGAGGCAGAAGGAATGGAGTCTTCTGCATCAGAATCCTCATAAGGAGAATAAGGGCCTTCTGGAGGATTTGAGTTTTCTGAATCATCCGAGGAATAGTCTGTAGAAACTGGATCCGGGGGCTCTGCTCTAGGCCTCTTCTCTGGAGGGGGTTGAGAGGCCCTGTCTGGGTGAGGTTGGGATCCCCTGATCAAAGAAATGAGATCCTCAGCCAGGCTGAGCATTTGGGAACTAGAGGTAGGCCTGTGTGAGGGGGTTTTAGCAAGCAAGGCCTTAGAAGATTTAGCTGCTTTAGCCCTAGAAAAAGCCTTGATAGACATAGATGCAGGGGGCCTAGCAGCTCCACGTGCAGGAGTAGATATGTCTAAAGGAATAGTATCTGATAAATCCTGGGTGCCTGCTACAGCAGGGGAAATTTCAGTAGCAGATTCAGCCATGCTGTGTGAGGCCTCGGCTGTCGAAGGCATGCTTTCGGCCGAAGGAAGAACCGAGGACTCGGTCTCAGCCGAAACAGAGACACTCGCGGTTGGCTTAACCATGGTTTCGGCCGAAACCACGGACCGCGAGTGTCGGTCCTTTTCCTTACGCTTTTTAGCTAATTGTGAAGTCGGAGTCTCCGACGGCATTTTGTAAGCAAAAGCGGGACCAAAAAACTCCTCTGCAAACTCCGACCGACGTCTAAGTGTCCGTCGGTTGAAGGAAGCACAGGCTAGACAAGCTGATACGTCGTGGTCTGGGCCTAAGCAAGGAAGGCAGTAAGAGTGGAAATCCTTATGAGGTATTTATTTCCCACAAGTTAAACAATTATTTACTTTTTCTGACATCGGCTGAGGCAAGAAAGAGTCCCCAACGGGGTACTTAGCTTTTTAGAAGTCTTCGGTAGTAGAAATCTCTGGATCTGACCGACCGGCACTTGCGAACAGCTTCTGCTTCGGGCACCGCACGGCAAGAAAGACTGGGGAAAATGGCGTCGGCTGATGCCTTTATACCCAATTCACAGCAGCTATGACGTCGGGTGAAGTGCGACATCAGCCGAGGCCAGACCCAGACTTTGGAATCCGGCCGACCGAAGGGCTGCCTGAGGCAGGACAACCCATATGTTAGGACTGCAGATGCATCCTTGAAGGACATCCAGAGGAGGCAACTGCCACAGCAGAATGTGCCTTAACCAATAAGGACAGACATTTGCAATGAAAAGAATAACAGAAGGAAATGGTCTTAGAAATCCAGGCGGGGAAGATTTGCTTAGAAACAGTAAACCCAAACTCCAGAGATGGAAAGAAACACTGCTCAAATATGTCAATTAGTTTAGCCTTATTCAAATAATATCTGAGCTGTCTATACAAATCCAAGGTGGGAAGAACCTTCTCACTAGCAGACTCTGGAGAAGGAAAAAAGGAAGGAAGATGAATGCACTAATTAAGGGACAATGGTTTGACCACCTTAGTCATAAAAGAAAGATTAGTACGGAGAGGCACCCTGTCTGTACAAAAAAAGTACAGTTGTGTACACTTACCATAAATGTAGATGTTCGAGTGTATTCAGTGTTGCAGTCATTACATTTGGGTAATCCTGCTGGCAGGTTGCCCTCAGTCGGCCGGAATTCCAAATCCTGCGTCAGCTGTCATTGCCCCTTCCATGACGTCAGGTCATCAGGGGTATAAAAGAAGCAGCCGACGCCATTTTCTTTAGTTTTACTTGCCCCAGATGTCAGGTGCCCCCTAAAAGGTTAGTCAAAATGTATATGTATATAAAAAATTACATGAAGCAATATAAACTTTACCTTCATCCACAAGCAAATACACCACATAGGTTGTATAAATCAGAAAAGGAAAGATAGGTTCCATCAGAAGAAAATGAGGGGATGGCAGGTGGGTAACCTGGACTGCAACAGTGAATACACTCGAACATCTACATTTATGGTAAGTGTACACAACTGTACTATGTTCTTCGTGTTTCACTGCTGCAGTCATTACATTTGGGTAGATTCCCAAAGTTATGGTTGGGAGGCTGGAACTAAACCGCATTAGGAGTGGCTATGAGACCCTGCAGAACTGCAGTGGCAAAGCCTGCCCTGGATTTAGAGTAGAGTGGCAGATGATAGTGCTTTGTAAAGGTGTGCATTGAACTCCAAGTAGCTGCCTCTAAAATGTCTTTAGTTGGTACTCCCCTGAGAAAGGCTGCTGAAGTGGCTGCAGCTCTGGTGGAATGTGGCCTAATGCTCTTAGGCACTGGCTTGCCATAGTATAAGTAGCAGAAACTAATGCAGTGGCCTATCCACTTTGAAATAGTCTGCTTTGAGATAGCCTTTCCTTGTGATCCTGCAGCATATGCCACTAGTAATTGCTCTGTCTTTCTGAAAACTTTGGTTCTGTCCAAGTAGAATCTAAGCTGTCTGTGTAAATCCAAAGAATGCAGAATTCTTTCCCCCTTGTTCTGTGGATTTGGATAAAAAGTTGGCAGATGAATGGTTTGGTTAAGAGCCACACTGGACACCACTTTAGGCATAAATGTTCGGTTTGTCCTCAGGGAGACCCTGTCCGGATAAAAAATGAAAGGTTCCACAGCCATGAGTGCCTGTAGCTCTGAAACTCATCTTGCAGAAGTTATTGCTAGGCGCACAGCTGTTTTCCAAGATAAAAACTTTATATCAGCAGTAACAGCTGGCTCAAAAGGAGGCAGGGTGACTTTTTCCAAGACATAGTTGAGGTCCCATGCAGGAATTGGTGATCTCCTTGGAGGCCTTAAATTTTTGGCTCCTCTGAGGTACTGTTTTAATAAGGGATAAGAAAAGATTGGTGGCTCTGTATTGTAATGAGCTGAAATGGCAGAGGCATGAATTTTAATAGATGAGAAAGATAGGCCTTTGTCCAGCATCTCAGTTAAGTATTGTAAGATCTGAGGAATATGTGGCACAGCTGTATCTGTTCCTTGTGCCTGGTTCCAAGCACAGAATCTCTTCCACTTTCCAGCATAAGATTTTCTAGTACTAGGCCTTCTGGCTTCCAAAATGACATCCATCACAGCTTTGCCAAGAGGTGTGGTTTGTATGACTACATTATCCGCCATGCTGCCTGGTTTAAAGTCCTGAGTTGGCTGTGCAGAATCTGATTGTTTTGCTGGGACAGTAGATGCGGTACTTGAGGTAAGGTCCAAGCTGGGCCTTGAGACAACCTCCTTAATATTGGGTACCAGTGCTGGTGGGGCCAGTCTGGTGCAATCAGTATCATCTTTGGCTTCTCCTGTCTGACCTTTAGGAGTACCTTGGGGAGGAGAGGCAGAGGGGGAAGGGCATATACTGATAGGTTTTTCCAGTTGAAGGATAGGGTGTCCACTTTCCATGCTTGTCCGTGATAAATCCTTGTGCAGAATCTCTTTATTTGGTAGTTGTGAGGGGAGGCAAATAGATCTATGTCCGGGCATCCCCATTTCCTTGTTATCATGCTGAAGACTTGTGGATCCAGCTGGCACTCGTGGGGATCCATGAGGTTTCTGCTTAGTTCGTCTGCCAGAGTATTTTTCCTTCCTGGCAGGAATTGTGCCTGCAGATGTACTTGGTAAGTCAATGCTGTGTCCCGCAAAGTCATGGCTAGCCTGCAAAGGGGGGTAAGAATGTCTGCCCCCCTGCTTGTTTATATACCACATGACCGTGGTGTTGTCTGTCCTTATCAGTAGTTGTCCTGGATGAAGTAGGCCCTTGAAGGCTGCCAGGGCATTTTGAACAGCTAGCATCTCTTTTTGATTGATAAGTAGATGCATTTGGTTTGAGGGCCATGTTCCCTGAATGCATCTTCCTGTCATGTGGTCCCCCAGGCATAATATGATGCATCCGTTGCTAGTGTCTGCCTGGCTGGGGGTAATGTGAATGGCTGTCCCTTGTTTTGGTGACAGGCCTTTGCACACCATCGGAACTCCTGTTGCAGGCAGGGAAAGAGAGTAATTATAGTTTCCAGGCTGTGGCCATGTTGAGTCCAAGCACTTTTTAGGTACCACTGAAGTTTCCTCATATGCAGTCTTGCATATGGAATGAGTAGGATGCAGGATGCCATGAAGCCCAAAACCTGCAGAATTTTTCTTGCAGAAAACTGGGCCTTTGCAGCTAACATTTTGAAATAGGTAGTCAGTTGCCTTTTTTTGTCTGGCGTGAGATAAGCCATCTGGGCAGCTGTATTTAAGCTTGCACCCAGAAATATTATCTCTTGAGAGGGTGCTAGTTTTGATTTCTTTTCGTTGACTGTGTACCCTAGGCATGTTAGAAGTTTTTTCACAAATGCCAGATGCTGTAGAAGGATGTCCTTGTTCTCTGCTTGAATGAGACAGTCATCCAAGTAAGGATATATTTGTATTCCTCTTAGTCTGCAGTAAGCAATTACTGGTGCCAGGCACTTTGCAAAGACCCTGGGTGCAGTAGATAAGCCAAAGGGCAGTGCAGAGAATTGGTAATGCATTGAGCCAGCCTTGAATATGAGGTATCTTCTGCATATCTGTCTGATTGGGACACGCAAGTATGCCTCTTTTAGGTCTAAAGTTACAAGCCAAGCATTCTTGCCCAGCATGGGCAGAAGCTGCTGCAAAGTCAACATCCTGAATTTTGGTATATCTAGGAATGTGTTCAGAATCGATAGGTCCAGTACTGGCCTCCAGGCCTTGTCCTTTCTGGGCACCAAGAACAGTCTTGAGTAAAATCTTTGTCCCCGCTCTTGCTCTGGCACTCGTTGAATGGCCCTCATGTCCATGAGGGATGAGACTTGTTTTTGTGCCTCTGCCGATTGATTTTTTGGCAGATCTGGCCAGCCGTTTGCTTTTAGCAGGGTATGGAAATGGAACTTGTAGCCTTGCGACATGATATTTAGAACCCACTTGTCCTGGGTTACAATGTGCCAATTTTTAGAAAAAAGTGCTAATTTTCCCCCTAAGGGTGCAGCCAGGAAATAAGTGCTTGGTGCAGGCAGGAGGAAGTCATTGGGACTGTTTCCTGTAAAGTTGTGATTTGTCTTCTCCACTTTTGGAGGTAGAAGCACCCCATTGCTTTGACCTGTATGAACCTTGCTAAGTGCAATCAGACCTCTGCACGTACGGCTACTGCACGGCTCAAAGGCATCAAGGAATTACAAAAACGTGGTAGAGCCAGCAAACAGTGGACCAAAATCCGTTTATTGA
Source organism: Protopterus annectens (assembly GCF_019279795.1). Taxonomy (NCBI): domain Eukaryota; kingdom Metazoa; phylum Chordata; order Ceratodontiformes; family Protopteridae; genus Protopterus; species Protopterus annectens. The sequence continues at coordinate 86,541,842 of NC_056747.1, read as the reverse complement.
AGGAAGGAGGAAAAAAAAATATGTTTTTTTCCTCCTTCCTTCAATAAACGGATTTTGGTCCACTGTTTTCTGGCTCTAACATGTTTCTGTATGAACCTTGCGCCTGGGATCTGCCTCTAGGGTGTCTGACACAGGAAAGGACCAATTCTTTGTTCGCCAGTGTCTACTAAACCTAGGCGGCTGTACTTGTAAGAAATCTTTGACCATTTGCATAGATTTAGCCTTGTCCTCCATTTTCTTTAACACCTCTTCTGCCTTAACACCAAACAAAGTATCATGCTGTAATAATGGTGCATCTAATAATTTAACTTTAACATGATCAGGCAGATTTTGTTCCTTTAACCAAGCATGCCTTCTAATTACAGAACCTGTAACTGCAGCCCTGCAGGAGGCCTCTAAAGAATCAAAACCACATTGCAACGTATGCTTTCCAACTTGTTCAGCTGCATGCAATATATCCTGCATTTCCTTGTTTTCTGCACATTCAGAGTTTAACAACATTTTCTGTTTAAGCAATGCCATGAGATGTTGCTGATATATGAGCATATGAAACTGACAGTTTAAGGCCCTTATAGCCAAGTAGCAGATGTGTAAACCTTTTTTCCCCATCTATCCAGTCCCTAAAATCCCTGTCAGAAGGGGTAGGGTTTTTTTGCAGCAGAAGCCTTAACTCCCTTGGGACCCTGAGAAATAGTTTCTGGGTCTGCAGCAGGGTTTTTAAAAAGGAATTTATGAGAGTCCGGAACCCTGTAATATCTGTCAAGCTTAACAGGAGCTGGAGGCAAGGAGTCAGGGGTAAGGCTAGTCTCCGAAAACACATTATCTACAATGTCTAACACAGGAGGGATGGGTAGTGGCTTGTGCTGAGGTAGTAACAAGAAATCCCTGAGCCTCTTTTTAGATTCTAAACAATCTTGGCTCTCCCAGTGGAAATGCTCCCTCATGGTATGTAAAGTTTCCCCAAAAGAATAGTCCTCAGGAGGAAAAGCTGAAGGTATGGAGTCTTCAGCATCAGAATCCTCATAGGGGGGAAAAGAATATTCCTAATTAGAAGAGGAATCAGAAGAAATGGAAACCTGATCTGAAGATTCATAGTCAGTCTCTTGCCTAGGCCTCTTATCAGGAGGGGGATGGGAACCCCTGATCAAGGTAATCAAGTCTTCGGCCATTTTGAGCATCTGTTTTTTGGGCATGGAGGCCTGTCCACATGGCTCTTGAGTTTGCTTCTTTGCCTTTGAAGGTGCTTTAGTCTTTGCCTTTGAAGTCGGTTTAACGTATAGATGTTTGGGTCTGAATACACCCTCAGAAGCCGGTGCCTGCTCAGCAGCTCCAGACCCATCTGAAGGATTAGCGTCCAAGGCTCCAATACCTTGAGTTTCCAGTGGCATGGATGACTCCACGTGAGAGTCAGTAGCGGCCTGTGACTCTAAAGTAGCGGTCATCAGGGGCTGCGAAAGCACCTCACTGAGAACCCGAACCCACTGGCTTAGGAGAAACTTCGTCGTCTGTTTTGGGCCTTGACTGTCTTTCTTTTTCTTTGCGTTTTTTATGAACTCCGGTAATCGGATGGCTTTCCAATGAAATTTCTGGATAATTAAACCTGCTTCCAAAGTAATTTAAAGCAAAATCATACCGACGGTTAATAGTGCGCTGGTTAAATCTAGCACAAAACTGACAACCCAGAAAGTTATGATCAGGGCCTAGGCAAGGAATACAGTAAGAATGAAAATCCTTATGAGGTATTTGCTTCCCACAAGAAATACAATTATTAACTTTTTCTGACATCGGTTCTGGAGCAAGAAAAAAGTTTCCCCAACGGGGTACTTAGCTTTACAGAAGACTTTGGATCTGAAATTCGAACTCGAAAATCTCAGGAGTCGGCCGACCGGCACTTGCGAACTGCTTCTGCTGCGGGCACTGCGCGGCAAGAAAGACTAAAGAAAATGGTGTCGGCTGCTTCTTTTATACCCCTGACGATCTGATGTCAGGGAAGGGAAAATGACAGCCGACACAGGACCTAAGACTTTGGAATTCAGGCCGACTGAGGGCAACCTGCCAGCAGGATTACCCAAACACGAAGAACATCTGAAAAAGAAGGAATAGCCATGACAGCCTGAAGCTCAGACATTCTCTTGGCTGAAGTGAGAGTCACAAGAAGAACAGTCTTCCAAATACAATGTTGTAAGGAAGATGAAGAAGCAGGCTCAAAACAAACCTGGGTCAATATTTTCAGAACAAAAATGAAGTCTCAAAAAGGTTGAATATGCTTCTTGGGAGTCTTGCTACGAAGTATGCCTTTAAGAAATCGCTTGACCTTAAACCTATAGTCCAGACAGGGATTAAAGGTCAGTCAAGCAGAAACAGCTGAAAGGTGAGCTATAACTGAAAAATATGGCAACCCAGTATGGAGCAAATCACACAAACAAGAAAGAACAAAATGAACCTCCACAGAGAGGGGATCCTGATGGAGAGAGAGAGGCACCATACAGAAAATCTTTTCCATTTGGATATGTATGGCTTTTTGGTAGTGAGTTTCCTGGCATCCTACAGAACCCACAGTACATCTTCAGAAAAAAAGGTGCTTAAAAGAAATCAAAACCTTATCATCTACAGTGTCATTTGAAGAGTGGACCAGGTGAGGATGGGTAACAGATCCCTTGTTTTGTGTGAGATCATCAATCCAGTGAGGTAACTTGTGGTGATTGTCCTTGGCCAAATGAAAACGAAGGGGGAACCAGTGCTGCCTGGGCCAAAAGGAAGTCACCAGCAAAATTTTGGGAGAATCCTGCCTGATCTTCTGCAGAACTCGAGGAAAAAGAGGAAGGGCGAAGTGAGGCATACAGAAACATTCCCTTCCAAGGAAAACAGAGGGCATCAACTTTCCAAGTCATGGGACTTGGGACAGAACAGAGGAAGATGTCTGTTAGAGAGGAGAAGAAAAGATCTACCTGAGGAATATCCCAATGATGAACAATGTCCAAGACTGCATCTCTGTGAAGCATCCATTTAGGAACCTGTGTTGTGGACCTGTTCACACAGTACCACAAGATTGTGCTCTTAGCGAATGTACACTGCCGGAAGAGTTACTTGATACTGGATCTCAGACTTGAAAAGCTAGTCTGCAAACGAGATAGGAACTTGTGCCTCCATGCTTGTTGACATAACACATTGCAGTGGCATTGCCTGTTAAGACTTTGATGGGCAAGGGATGAAATCAGCAATGAAAGTTTGCAAAGCCAGAAGCAGAGCTCTCAACTCTTTTATGTTGTTATGGTCTGATCTCTGATGAAGAGGTCAGAGACTTTGACCTTTAGTCGGCCACAAGAAGCTTCTCACCATACATCTGAGGCATCCATGAATAGCTTCTGAGAGGGAGCTGAAGCTTGAAAGGGAGATCCTGGATTGAAAAGGAACAGGGAACTCCACAGGGTGGCAATGCTGGAGCCACAACAATCCGAAATATCATTGAAATTTCCTCATATGCAGTCTGGCAAGAGGGTGCATAGGAACAGTGGAGGCCATAAATCCTAGAACCCTGAGAAATTCTACTGAGAGAGGACAGAAGGAGAAGAGAATGGAAAAATGTTGCCAGAGATGTAAACTTGGGAGCAGGAAGAGATGTCAGCATTGGAAAAGTCTGAAGCCTGCATCCATAGAAAACAAGATCCTGTGAAGGTGTCAGGACCGATTTCTGGAGGTTTACGGTGAACCCCAGAGATGGTAAAAGACAAATTGTAAACTGGAGATTCTACAACAGACTGCTGGAAGGAGGAGCTTGACTGCAAAGACAGATAGGAAAATATGTGAATCCCCCAAAGCCTGCAAAATTCAATGGACAGGAGAGAGGCATTTGGTGAATACCCTTGGGACAGCACAAAGGCCAATGGCAAAGCAGAGAACTGAAAATGCAAGGAAGAAACAGAGAAAAAAAGAAGTTATGTACTCACCATAACGTTCCATCTGAGTAGGTAAACTTCATTTATCAGCAACCTGTGGGTTACGGATCTGACACGGATCCAAGCCGCCAGCATACCAAGCAAAAAGATCTGAGCTCCAAGCTCCCCCTTACCCATACTACACTGCATCCTCCTAATCCTCAGATCGCGTTTCCCACCCGCACATAATAAAAAAACAAACTAACAACCTGAGACACCTGACTCAAGGACAAAGTAAAGCTCATAAGTCCAAACCTCAAGCTCAGCTAAATAACCATGAAAGTCAGGGGAAGGAGGGAGGATGTGCTGACAAATGAAGTTTACCTACTCAGATGGAACGTTATGGTGAGTACATAACTTCTTTATCTGAAGTAGTTAACTTCATTTGATCAGCAACCTATGGGACAGAGTCCCCTGCTACCCGAATCTTGGGAGGCCCTTAAGGAAGGATATTCCGAGCACTGCAGAGCCAAAGGCAGCCCTTCCTCTAGACACCAAATCCAGTTTATAATGAGAGATAAAGGTGTGAGAGGACGCCCAGGTAGCCGCTGAACAAATGTCATCCAGGGAAACTCTAGACCAGAATGCAGCAGATGTTGCCATAGAATGAGCATGAACTCCCATTGGTTCTGGTAATTTTCAGCAGGTTTCTGCAGCACAACAAAACTTGATAAATTCATGTTCACTACAGGGTAACAGCATACAATCCTCAAACACTACTGGTCTCACAATTTCTTTAAGCAAAATCATTCTTTTCTTTACATAACAGAAATTACAGGTTTGTGTGTTCTTTGGAATATGCTACATTCTTCAACATGTGAAATTCACATTTTCTACACACTGTTCCTCCTGCTACCAACTTCTGCAGCTTTTACACTATCTTGAGACAGTACAGTTGTGTACACTTACCATAAACGTAGATGTTCGAGTGTATTCACTGTTGCAGTCATCACATTTGGGTTATCTGCTTGCAGTAGCCCTCAATTGACCTGATTAACAAAGTCTTGGGCCCTGCGTCGGTTGTGTCTCTTATTCTGTGATGTCAGGTCATCAGGGATATAAAACATGCATCCGACGCCATTACATCAGTTTTCTTGCCCCAGATGTCAGGTGCCCCCCTAATGGGAAGCAATTAAATATATAAATATAAAAGATTATACCTCCAACAAAAAAGCAAATACATCAAAAAGCTTTTAAGCATAGTAAAGGAGAGTAGAGGTATAGCCAAAAAGAATCAGGGGGCTGGAGGGAGGGTAACCAGGACTGCAACAGTGAATACACTCGAACATTTACATTTATGGTAAGTGTACACAACTGTACTATGTTCTTCGTGTTTCACTGTTGCAGTCATCACATTTGGGTAGATTCTCAAAGCTAAGGATGGGAGGAGGAATTTAGATAGCATTAGGACCAGCTATAAGGTCCTGCAAGACTTTGGTGGCAAAGCCAGCTCTGGATTTAGAGAAAATTGGCAAATGGTAATGCTTGGTGAAAGTATGTACAAACTCCAGGTAGCAGCTTCTAGGATGTCCCTGGTAGGGACGACTCTGAGAAAGGCTGTAGAGGTAGATGCAGCCCTGGTTGAGTGGGGTCTGATCCCCTGTGGGATAGGTTTTCCATGGTGCTTATAGTAGAAATTAATGCAATGGCCGATCCATTTAGAAATGGTTTGCTTTGAAATAGCCTTCCCCTCTGTCCCTGCAGCAAATGCCACCAGCAGTTGTTCAGATTTCCTTTGAGGTTTAGCCCTGTCAAAGTAGAATCTAAGTTGTCTGTGCACATCTAAGAAGCGCAGTATCCGTTCCCCTTTGTTCTGTGGATTAGGAAAGAAAGTTGGCAAATGAATGGACTGATTAAGGGCCACACTGGAGATTACCTTGGGCATGAAGGAGGGACTGGCTCTGAGGGACACCCTGTCTGCATGAAAGATGATGAAAGGCTCCACTGTCATAAGGGCCTGTAATTCAGGTACCCTTCTTGCTGAAGAGATTGCTAAAAGGAAAGCTGTTTTCCAAGAAAGGAATTTTAAATTTGCAGTAGCAGCTGGCTCGGAAGGAGGAAGAGCAAGTTTCTCCAATACAAAGTTAAGGTCCCAGGCTGGAGTTGGAAATCTCCTGGGTGGTCTTAAATCTTTGGCCCCTCTGACGAACTGCTTGAGCAGTGGATGAGAGAAGAGGGGAGGTTCTCTGTTATAATTAGCTGAAATGGCTGAGGCATGAATTTTGATCGAGGAAAAAGACAAGCCCTTGCGAAGCATCTCAGTTAAGTATTGTAAAATCTGAGGTAAATTGGGCACTGCTGTGCTCATCCCTTGAGATTGGTTCCAGGCACAGAATCTTTTTCCATTTTTCAGCATAAGATTTTCTAGTACTAGGCCTCCTTGCCTCTAAAATGATATCCATCACTGGTTTACTGAGGGATGGTAAGGAGAGATTATGTAATTAGCCAGGCTGCTAGGTTCAGCGTTTAAAGCTGAAGGTGCAGAATCTGGTTCTCCTGCTGAGACAACAGGGCAGGAGTCTGAGGCAGGTGCAATGGGGCCAGCAGTGACACACTGCGCAAGAGGGGGTACCAGTGTTGGCGTGGCCAGTCTGGTGCAATCAAAATCGTCCTTGGTTTGTCCTGTTTAATCTTTAGTAGTACTTTGGAGAGCAGAGGCAGAAGAGAAAAGGCATAAACTGATAGGTTTTTCCAGCAGAGCATCCACTTTCCAAGCTTGCTTGTGGGGAGTCCTTGTGCAAAATTTGTCCAATTGATAGTTCTGGAGGAGGCAAACAGGTCTATATCTGGACTCCCCCATTTGCTTGTCAACATGTTAAAAATCCTTGGTTCCAGTTTCCACTCGTGTGGGTCCATGAGGTTTCTGCTTAGTCCGTCTGCCAGTGTATTTAGTTTTCCTGGCAGGAATTGAGCTTGTAGATGCACTTGGTAGCTCAAGGCTGTGTTCCACAATGCCATGGCTAGTCTGCAGAGGGGGTAAGAATGGGTACCCCCCTGCTTGTTTATGTACCACATAACAGTGGTGTTGTCAGTCTTTACCACTAATTGTCCTGGAAGAATGTAGTCCTTGAAGGCTGTCAGAGCATTCTGTACAGCTAACATTTCTTTTTGATTGATATGCAGGTGCATTTTACTGGGGTTCCATTTGCCCTGAATGCACTTCCCTGCCAGGTGAGCCCTCCATGCATAGTCTGATGCGTCTGTTGTTAGGGTTTGGGTGGCAGGGGGTAGTGTGAATGGTAGTCCCTTGTTTTGGTGGCAGGCCTCTAACCACCAAAGGAAGTCTAGGCATAGGCAAGGCATGATACGAATCATTGCTTCTAGATCCTGAGAATGCTGACACCATAGGCTTTTTAGATACCATTGTAGTTTCCTCATATGCAGTCTTGCATATGGAATTAGAAGAATGCAGGAGGACATGAATCCCAAGGCTTGCAGTATTTGCCTTGCAGACAGCAGGGTTTTTGTGGCCACTTGTTTGAAGTAGGCTGTCAAATTAATTTGTTTCTCTGGCGTGAGGAAAGCCATCTGGGAAGTTGTATTCAAGCTTGCTCCCAGGAATATAATTTGTTGACAGGGTACCAGGTGTGATTTCTTCTCGTTTATGGTGTACCCCAGACAAGTTAGCACCCTTTGTACAAAGGCCATATGATTCAAAAGTATGTTCTGGCTTTCTACCAGAATTAGACTATTGTCCCGGTATGGGTATATTTGAATATTTCTTTGCCTGCAAAATGCAATGACTGGAGTTAGGCACTTTGTGAATACCCTGGGCGCTGTAGATAAGCCAAAGGGCAGTGCAGAGAACTGATAGTGCGTGTAGCCTGCTTTGAAGCGTAGGTATCTTCTGCAAGATTCCCTGATTGGGATGTGCAGGTATGCTTCCTTTAAATCTAGTGTTGCCAACCAGGCATCTTTGCCTAGCATAGGAAGCAACTGGTGAAGAGTCAGCATCTTGAATTTTGGAATCACCAAAAAGGTGTTTAGAGTAGACAGGTCCAGGATAGGACACCATGAATTGCCTTTTCTGGGTACCAGGAAAAGTCTCAAGTAGAAACCTTGTCCCTTTTTCTCTTCTGGTACCAAATGAATAGCCCCTATGCTTAAGAGAGAGAGTACTTGCTTTTGGGCCTCTGCCCACTGATTTGGGGGTAGATCTGGCCAACCGCTTGGTGTTGATAATGTGTGAAAGTGAACTCTGTATCCTTGGGACACTATATTTAAAACCATTTGTCCTGGGTAATGAGTTCCCAGTTCTTTGCATGAAGAGCAATCTTTCCCCCCAAAGGGGCAGTCAGTAGAGAAGTGCTTGGAAGAGTTAAAAAGAAGTCATTGAGACAGTTTACCATTGCGGGAGTTTTATTACTCCCAGATTTGGAAGTGGAGGCCCCCCACTGCTTAGTGATGTGTGTACCCTGGGACTGAAGCCTGGGTGCTCTGCTGGATGTGGGTTTGGACTGAGAAGGTCTGGAAGAGGCAGGAAAGGAGCAATTCTTAGAGGGCCAATGCCTACTAAAATTGTGGAGGTTGTACTTGTAAAAAACAGTTTCCATACATTTAGCTTTTTCCTCCATCTTTTTAAGAGCAACTTCTGCCTTGTTGCCAAACAGGTGGTCCTGATTTAAGGGAGCATCCAGTAATTTAGCTTTAACATGATCTGGCAAGGACTGCTCCTTAAGACAAGCATGCCTTCTAAGTACAGACCCAGTTACAGCAGCCCTGCAAGATGCCTCTAGTGAATCACAACCACATTGCAAAGTATGTTTTCCAACTTGTTCAACAGAATGCATTAAATCCTGTAAATCCTTATTTTCAGCACAATCAGGAATCAACATCATTTTCTGTTTAAGCAATCCAGTAATATGCTGCTGATACTTTAACATATGAAACTGGCAGTTTAAGGCCCTAATGGCCAAAATTGCAGAACTGTAATACCTTCTTAACCCATCTATTCAGTGCCCTAGAGTCTCTATCAGAGGGAGTAGGATTTTTGGCAGTAGTAGCTTTAATGCCCTTGGGTCCCTGTGAAATGGTCTCAGGATCCACAGTAGGATTTTTGAAAAGGAACTTGTGAGAGTCAGGAACCCTGTAATATCCATCAGGTTTTCTGGGAGCAGGGGGTAAAGAGTCAGGGGCCAAGCTAGATTCCGAAAAAGCATCATCAACAATGTCTAGTACAGGAGGTATGGCTAAAGGCCTGTGCTGGGGCAGGAGTAAGAAATCCCTAAGCCTCTTTTTAGAATCAGAGAAATCCTGACTTTCCCAATGAAAATTCTCCCTGAGAGTATGCAAGGTTTCACCAAAAGAGAAACCCTCTGGGGGGGGGGGGGGGGGTGCAGAGAGTCCTCAGCATCAGAATCGTCATAGGTAGATAAGGGTAAATACTGGTCATGAGAGGAAAAGTACAGTTTTGTACCTACCATAAATGTAGATGTTCGAGTGTTCACCCTGCTGCAGTCATCACAATTGGGTTATCTTGCCGTCAGGCGGTCCCCGCAGTTGGCCTGAGTTCCAAAGTCTTGGTCCGGCGTCGATTGCTGTCACTTCCTCCCTGACGTCAGTGCACCAGGGGTATATAAGAGGCATCCGACACCATTTTCTTCAGTTTTTCTTGCCCCAGATGTCAGGTGCCCCCAATAGGTAGGCAATACATATTGTTTTATATATATATATATTTATATATTTATATATATATATATATGGGTCTACTTTCATAGACCGAAGCGCCACTTTACCGACACCCGGAAGACCGAGACGGAACGACCGAACAGGTAGGTTACCGAAAACGCGATATCCCGACGGTTGAGAGACCGACAACGGCAGCTGCAGGAGCGCTGCACGGTAATGCAAAGGAAGTGACAGGTGTAGTATTGGGGAGCGGACAGGTAAGTGTATACATACTGAGGGATTTTAGGATAGTGTGTGGAAAATGTGAGTGCGGTGGTGTCGGACTAAGGGTTCCGTGAGGTAAGTGTGTGGAAGTGACGAGAGCTGTGTAGGGTAGTGTTAAGTGTGTTAGGTTAGAATGCGGGTGGAGTGAGTGTGCGATAATGATGGGCTGAATGTTTTAGGGTGTGTTAAGTGAGTTAGGGTTAGGTGCAGGTAGGGTGAGTGTGCTATAGTGACGGTTGGGGTTTAGGGGTGTTAAGTGAGTTAGAGTTAGGGTTAGGTGCAGGTAGGGTGATGAGCAGTGACTGTGTTGAGATTTAGGGGTGTGTTAAGTGAGTTAGGTTAGGTGCGGGTTGGGTAAGTGGTAGTGTCGGACGTTAGGGTTAGGGTTAGGTTAAGGTTAGTGGATATGTTGTTGTGTGCAATGTGTATTTGGCTTTTGTGTCGGTGTTTTGGTGTTCGGTATGTTGAGTTGTCGGTGTGGTGTGTTGTCGGTTGTTTGGGGTGGGAAAATGTGTCGGTGATTCAGACGTTCGGTCTATGAAAGTAGACCCATATATATATATATATATATATATATATATATATATATATATATATATATATATAGAAAGGTCTGGATAAGTCAAGCTAGTTCAGAGGGGATGGAGGGAGGGTAACCTGGACTGTAACAGGCGAACACTCGAACATCTACATTTATGGTAGGTACAAACTGTACTATGTTCATCGTGTTACCCTGCTGCAGCCATCACACTTGGGTTGAATCCCAAAGCTAAGGATGGGTGGTGGAGTTAAACAGAGTTAGAAGACGCTAGTAGGCCCTGCAAAACTGCAGTGGCAAAGCTAGCTCTAGTCTTAGAATATAGAGGTAAGTGATAGTGTTTGGTGAAGGTGTGCACTGAAGTCCAAGTTGCAGCTTCCAGAATATCCTTGGTTGGTACCCCCCTGAGAAAGGCTGCTGATGTAGCTGTGGCCCTGGTGGACTGGGGCCTAATGCTAGTAGGTACCGGTTTCCCATGTTGTGTGTAGCAGAAACGTATGCACAGGCTACAAAGAGCTGGTCAGAGTTTCTGAAAGCCTTGGTTTTATCTAAGTAGTAATGTAATTGTCTGTGAATGTCCAAAGAGTGCAGGAGTTTTTCTCCTTTGTTCAGGGGATTTGGGAAAAAGGTGGGCAAATGAATGGTTTGGTTTAGGGCCACACTGGATACCACGTTTGGCATAAAGGAAGGGTTAGTTCGAAGAGAGACTCTGTCTTGATGAAAAATGAGGAAAGGCTCCACTGCCATTAGTGCCTGTAGCTCTGAGACTCTTCTAGCTGAGGTTATTGCTAGCAGCAGGGCAGTTTTCCATGAAAGAAACTTTAAATCAGCTGAGAAAGCTGGTTCAAAGGGCAGCAGTGTAAGTTTTTCCAGAACAAAGTTGAGATCCCAAGTAGGTGTTGGTGCTCTCCTGGGCGGTCTTATGTTCTTAGCCCCTCTGAGGTACTGCCTTAGGAGTGGATGTGAAAATAAAGGAGGATCCGTGTTGTAATGAGCTGAAATTGCTGAGGCATGGATCTTAATAGATGAAAAAGAAAGTCCTTTGTGTAACATCTCAAGTCAGATATTGCAGAATCTGAGGAATGTTTGGGTCAAGGGGATTTTGGCCTATAGCTTGGTTCCAGGCACAAAATCTTTTCCATTTGTCTGAATAGGTTTTCCTGGTGCTGGGCCTTCTGGCCTCCGGAATGACATCCATAACAGCTTTGGATAGTGGTGTTAGTTGATTGCTTAGGTAATTTGCCATGCAGCCAGGTTTAAAGTCTTGAGCTGGCTGTGTAGAATCTGATTGTCTCGCTGGGTGAGCAGGTGAGGAATTTGTGGTAAAATCCATGGTGGGCCGTGGGCCATGTTCTTTAGAATTGGATACCAATGTTGGCGTGGCCAGTCTGGTGCAATGAGTATCATTTGTGGCCTCTCTAATCTGACTTTCAGCAGCACCTTTGCTAGAAGAGGCAGTGGAGGAAAGGCATAAACTGTTAATGCTTTCCAACTGAATGAGAGGGCGTCCACTTTCCAAGCTTGTGGGTGGAATGTCCTTGTACAAAATCTTTGAAGTTGGTAGTTTTGGGGATTGGCAAACAGATCTATGTCTGGGCGTCCCCATTTTTGAGTTATCATTGCAAATATCTGTGGATCCAGTTTCCACTCGTAGGGATCCATGATGTTTCTGCTTAGGTCATCTGCCAATGTGTTTTTCTTTCCTGGCAGAAATTGTGCTTGTAGTTGAACTTGATAAGACAGTGCTGTGTTCCACAAGGTCATTGCTTGCCTGCATAGAGGGTAGGAATGTGTGCCCCCTTGCTTGTTGATGTACCACATTACTGTGGTATTGTCCGTCTTTATCAGTAGTTGTCCTGGGTGTAAGAGGTGCTTGAAAGCTGTTAGGGCATTCTGTACTGCTAACATTTCCTTTTGATTGATATGCAGATGCCTTTGATCTGTATTCCATTTTCCCTGAATGCACTGTCCTGCCATGTGTGCTCCCCAGGCATAGTCTGATGCATCTGTTGTCATAGTTTGCCTGGCTGTGGGTAATGTGAAAGGCTGACCCTTGTTGAGGTGACATGCCTGTGCCCACCATAGAAACTCCTGCTGAAAGCAGGGAATGAGTGGAATCATAGTTTCCAAACTGTGGCTCTGCTGAGTCCATACGCTTTTCAGGTACCATTGTAATTTCCTCATATGCAGTTTTGCAAATGGTATTAGTAGTATGCAAGAAGCCATGAATCCCAAGGCCTGGAGAATTTTTCTTGCAGGGAGTTGGGTCTTTGTTGCCATTATTTTGAAGTATTGAGTCAGCTGTTGTTGCTTGTCTGGCGTGAGATAAGCCATCTGGGCCATTGTATTCAAGCTGGCACCTAGGAATATTATGTTTTGTGAGGGCACTAGTTTTGATTTCTTTTCATTTACTGTGTACCCTAGGCAACTTAGAAGGTACTTGACAAATGCCAGATGTTTTAAAAGAATGTCCTTGCTTTCTGCTTGAATAAGGCAGTCGTCCAGGTATGGGTATATCTGAATTCCTCTTTGCATGTAGTATGCAATTACTGGTGCCAGGCATTTTGTGAAGACCCTGGGCGCAGTAGATAAGCCAAAGGACAGTGCAGAGAATTGATAATGGGTTGAACCTGCAATGAAGCGGAGGTATCTTCTGCAATTTTGTCTGATAGGGACATGCAGGTATGCCTCCTTGAGATCCAACGTTACTAGCCAAGCTTTCTTGCCCAGCATGGGAAGAAGCTGCTGTAGTGTTAGCATCTTGAATTTTGGTACTTGCAGATAGGTGTTCAGTACTGAAAGATCCAGAATGGGTCTCCATGCTTTGTCCTTTCTGGGGATTAGAAAGAGTCTTGAGTAAAAGCCTGGTCATTGCTCCTGTGTAGGTACCTGTTGAATGGCTCTCATCTCCATGAGGGCTATAATTTGTTTTTGTGCCTCTGCCCATTGATTTGGTGGAAGGTTTGGCATTCCTTTTATCCTTGGCAAGGTATGAAAGTGGAATCTGTATCCTTGTGATACAATGTTTAGGACCCATTTGTCTTTTGTGATGATGTGCCAGTTGTTTGCAAAAAGTGTTAATTTTCCTCCCAAGGGAGCTGCCAAGAGAGATTTGCTTGGTAGTTGGATGGTTGAGTCATTGTGTTTGTCTTCTGCTGGCTTGGGGCCTGTCTTCACCTCCTTTCTGGGTTGTGGCCCCCCATTGGCGAGGTTTGTAAGGGTTTTGTGACTGACCTCTGCCCCTTGGATGTCTGTATTTGCCCCTCTGTGGTCTGTCAGAAGCTGGAAAGGACCAGTTTGAAACGAGGGGGTTGTACCTGTAAGAAATCCTTGACCATCAGCATAGACTTTGCCTTATCCTCCATTTTCTTTAAAACCTCTTCTGCTTTGACACCAAATAAGACATCCTGCTGTAAAGGTGCATCCAATAATTTTGCTTTAACATGATCAGGTAGGGTTTGTTCTTTTAACCAAGCATGTCTGTGTATGACAGACCCAGTAACAGCTGCTCTACAGGAAGCTTCCAATGAATCAAATCCACATTGTAAAGTATGTTTGCCCACCTGTTCAGCTGCATGCAACAGATCCTGCATTTCTTTGAATTCAGCCTGTTCAGAATGTGTGCTCAGTTTTAGTTTTAATTGAGACATTAGGTATTGCTGATATTTCAGCATGTGGACCTGACAATTTAATGCTCTCATAGCCAGAGTAGCTGAGGTGTATATCTTCATTCCTCATCTATCTAGGGCTGTGGAATCCCTTTCAGAGGGTACAGGATTTTTCGCCATAGAAGCTTTAGCCCCTTTGGGACCCTGGGAGATTGTTTCTGGGTCAGCCAGAGGGCTTTTATAAAGGAATTTATGTGTGTCAGGTACTCTGTAGTATCTGTCTGATTTGGCTGGAGCAGGAGGAAGGGAGTCTGGATTTAGGCTAGACTCAAAGTAAACATCATCCACAATATCTAAAACTGGAGGGATACCAAGTGGTCTGTGCTGGGGTAGTAAAAGAAACTCTCGGAGCCTTTTCTTAGAATCAGAGTAGTCCTGGCCTTCCCAGTGGAAATGTTCCCTCATGGTATGTAAAGTTTCCGGGAGTAGTTCAGGGGAGATGCTGAAGGAATAGAGTCTTCAGCATCAGAATCTTCATAAGGGGGAATAGCATAATCCTGTTCCTCAGAAGAATCTGAGGAAATAGAAACCTGGTCAGAGGAAGCATAGTCCTCCCCTTGTCTAGGCCTTTTATCAGGAGGGGGAATGGGAACCCCTGATTAGGGAAATCAAACATTCAGCCATCTTAAGCATCTGTTTCTTAGGCATGGGGCCTGGAACAGGAGACTTATGTACAGTCTTTTTTGGTTTTAATGGAGTTTTTTGCTTAGCTTAAGATTTAATGGTGAGTGTAGTCGGTCTGAAGACACCTTCTGAAACCAAAGGCGTTTCTACTGCACCGGGATCACACTCTGCTCCGGTGTCGGAAGGGCCTCATGAAGACGGTTGCGACGGCCTAGGACACTCCGCTTGAGAATCCAAAGCTGTCTGGGGTTCCATTTCCACAGTCGTCAGGGGCTGCGTAGGTGCCTCACTGAAGACTGGAGAATCGGCGACAGGCCCAGCAGAGGCCTCGGAGTCTGGCTTGGTTCTAGGCTGCCTGTCCTTATCCTTGCATTTTCTAAGCATGCCGGTCGTCGGCTGCTCCGACGGCATGATATAATTAAATATCCTATCAAAGTAATGTCGTGCAAAGTCAAAACGGCGTTTGATAGTTCATTTATTAAACCTAGCACAAAACCGACAACCTGTGACGTCGTCGTCTGGGCCAAGGCAAGGAATACAATAAGAGTGGAAGTCCTTATGAGGTATTTGCTTCCCACAAGAAATGAAACTGTTAACTTTTTCTGACATCGGACTGAGGCAAGAAAAGGTTCCCCAATGGGGTACATAGCTTTATTGAAGATTTTGGACTGAAATTCGATTTGAAAATCTCAGGTGTCGGCCGACATTTTTTTGTTGGACAATTTCTGCTGAAACGAGGGGGTTGTACCTGTAAGAAATCCTTGACCATCAGCATAGACTTTGCCTTATCCTCCATTTTCTTTAAAACCTCTTCTGCTTTGACACCAAATAAGACATCCTGCTGTAAAGGTGCATCCAATAATTTTGCTTTTAACATGATTCAGGTAGGGCTTGTTCTTTAACCAAGCATGTCTGTGTGTATGACAGACCCTGTGTAACAGCTGCTTCTACAGGAAGCTTCCAATGAATCAAATCCACATTGTAAAGTATGTTTTGCCCAACCTGTTCAGCTGCATGCAGCAACAGATCCTGCATTTCTTTGAATTCAGCCTTCGTTCAGAATGTGTGCTCTAGCCTTTAGTTTTAATTGAGACATTAGGTATTGCTGATATTTCAGCATGTGGACCTGACAATTTAATGCCTCACAGCCAGAGTAGCTGAGGGTGTATATCTTCATTCCTCAATTCTATCTAGGGCTGTGGAATCCCTTTCAGAGTGGGTACAGGATGTGTTTCCGCCATAGAAGCTTTAGCCCCTTTGGGATCCTTGGGAGATTATGTTTCTGGGTCAGCCAGAGTGGGCTTTTATAAAGGAATTTGGTGTGTGTCAGGCACTCTGTAGTATCTTGTCTGATTTTTGGCTAAGCAGGAGGAAGGGAGTCTGATTTAGGGCTAGACTCAAAGCAAACATCATCCACAATATCTAAAACTGGAGGGGATACCAAGTGGTTCTGTGCTGGGGTAGTAAAAGAAACCTCGGAGCTGTTTTTCTTAGAATCAGAGTAGTCCTGCCTTCCCAGTGGAAATGTTCCCTCATGGTATAAAAAGCTTCCCTCAAGGAGTAGTCTCAGGGGAGATGCTGAAGGAATAGAGTCTGTCAGCATCAGAATCTTCATATAGAAGAAGATCCTGTCTCAGAAGAATCTGAGGAACAGGAAACCTGTCAGGAGGGGAATAGTGATATCCTGTTCCTCAGAAGAATCTGAGGAAATAGAAACTGGTCAGAGGAAGCATAGTCAACTCCCCTTGTCTAGGCCTTTTATCAGGAGGGGGGATGGGAAACTCTGATTAGGGGAAATCAAAACATTCAGTTTACATCTTAAAGCATCTGTTTCTTAGGCATGGGGCCTGGAAACAGGAGACTTATGTACAGTCTTTTGGTTTTAATGGGAAAGTTTCTTTTGCTGCAGCTTAAGATTTAATGGTGAGTGTAGTCGGTCTGAAGACACCCCTGAAACCAAAAGGCATGCTTTCTACTGCACCGGATCAGCACTCTGCTCCTCGTGTCGGAAGGGCGCTGGGCCTCATGAAGACGGGTTATGCGACGGCCCTAGGACACTCCGCTTGCTGAGAATCCAAAGCTGTCTCAGTTCCCATTTCCACAGTCGCCAGGGGCCGCGTGAGGGTGCCTCACTAAAGACTGGAGAATCGTGCGGGCGGCAGGCTCCAGCAGAGCCCTCGGAGTCTGGCTTTGGTTCTAGGCTGCCTGTCCTTATCCCTCTGCATTTTTTCTATACCGGTGCCGGTCGCCGCCGTCTGACTGCATGATGATAGCAATTAAATATCCTATCAAAGCATGTAATGTCGCAAAAGTCAAAACGCGCGGCGCTTTGATAGTTCATTTATTAAACTTGTATAATGTAAAACCTAACAACCTGTGACGCTATTGCCTGGGCCTGCCAAGGCAAGGAATACAATAAGAGTGGAAGTCTCTTGCGAGGTATTTATTTCCCCATGGGCAAGAAATGAAACTTTGTTAACTTTTTCTGACATCGGACTGAGGTAAGAAAAAAATCTCAGGTGTCGCTTTGCACTTAACTTTTTCTGCTTGGCATTGATTTGAAAGAGGTGTCGGCCGACACTGCTTGGCAATTGCTTCTGAAGCAGGGGGTACCAAGAAAGAAACTGGCGATGGCCTTATCCTCTTACCTTTACCTCTTCTGCTTTGACAGGGAATAAGACATCCTGCTGTGGAAGGTGCAGGAACTAAGGGTGCTTTAACATGATCAGGTATTTGTTCTAACCAAGCATGTCTGATGCAGCAGCAGTACTAGAGGAACTACAGGAAGCTTCCAATCCTGGTCAGAAAGTATTAAAGTATGTTTGCTCATGTTCTTTGAGGGGCAACAGATCCTGCATTTCTTTGAATGCATGTCTAGAATGTGTGCTATCATTTTTTTTTAAGAAGAAGATGTGTATTGCTGTGCATTCAGCATGTGGACCTGACAATTTAATGCTCCTTGCTGCAGAGTAGCTCTGGTCCATCCAAGGTAGAGACATCTCTAGGTTCAGGGAGATCATCCAGAGCAGCAGGATTTTAGCCATAAAAGAGAGGCCTGCAATCAGCTGGGACCAGTTTCTGGGTCAGCCAGAGCTTTTACTACTCTGTTTATGTGTGAGGAGTACTCTGTAGTATCTGTCTGATTTGCAAAAGTGCCTCACTCTTTGGATTTTTTACTGGCAGTAACATATCCACAATATTATCAACAGGAATGGAAAGTGGAGCGTGCTGGGGTAGTAAAAACTCTCAGCATCTTAGAAGTAGATGGTTCCTGGCCTTCACAAAGGAAATGTGAGGTATGTCGTGTAGGCCTAGCCCAAGGAGTAGTAGACAGGGGAGATGCTGAGGAATGAGTCTTCAGCATCAGAATCTTCATTAGAATGCTAATCCTGTTCCTCAGAAGAATCAGTGGAAATGAAACTGGTCAAGCATAGTCTCTTGTCTCAATCTTTATCAGGAGGGATGGGAACCCTGATTAGAAATCAAACATTCAGCCATCTTAAGCATCTGTGAAGAAGGCAGACTATGTGCAGAGACTTATTTTTAGTCTTTTTGGTTTTAATGGAGTTTTGCTTAGCTTAAGGCACTGTGGTGAGTGTAGTTGAAGTAATGGCTTCTGAAACCAAAGGGTTTCCTGATGATCTCACTCTGAACGGTGTGCAATCATGGACACTCCTTTGCACTGACCTAGGACCTGGGGAGAATCAAAGCTGTCTGGGATCCAGAGTGTGGCTGCGTGGTGCATCACTGAACTGGAGAATGCGACAGGCCCAGCAGAGGCTAACCTCTGGCTTGGTTCTAGGCTGCCTTTCCTTATATGCTCATTTCAAAGTTGCAGTATGTCTGTGGCATGATAGCTAATATCCTTATGAGCAAATGTATCTGGAAAAGTCAAAGCGTTTGATAGTTCAAATGCACCAGCACAAAACCGACAACCTGTGGCAGGTCTGGGCCAAGGAGAGGAATACAATAATGGAAGCATGTAGATTTGCTTCCCACAAGAAATGAAATGTTAAACATTTCTGTTATGGGACTGAAGGTAGAAAAGGTTCAGCAATGGAGATAGGGACTGAATTTATTGAATTGCTGTCAGGTGACATAAATCTGGGTACACTTACCATTGGGCAGTGTACTCGAGTATTCTGAAGAAAAGAAATTACATTTGGTTATCTGTTGGATGCCTCTTATATACTGGGCCACTGACATCAGGAAGCGACAAAATCAAGACTTTGGAACTCAGGCCACTCGGGAGCCTGGGGCAGGATAACCAAATGTGATGACTGCAGCAGGGTAAACGATGAACATCAAATTTAGAATCCTGGTAGTACTCCAACAAAAGGTCTCTTAGAGAAGCAAATACACATTAAAAGTGGTCTTCAGCCATTCTTATCATTTACAGGCATTGAGGCAATTAGGACTGCAACAGCATCAGTTTCTAGGCATGGCATTTATGAGAAGAGAAGATGGCTGTAAGAAGTTTAAGTAGGCCTGAATACATCAGAAGCTGATGCCTGCACAGCTGCTCTGGATCCATCAAGGTAGACCAGCTCCAGGTTTCACTGGTGAAGATCTATAGGATGAATGGGTCTCAGGAGGCCTGCAAATCTGAAGTGCAGGGTATCAGTATGTGCAAAAGTCCCTCACTGAATTAGGTGAACTGGCGACTTCCTCTGAGAAGTGTTATGCAGTTTGGACTAGGGGCTGTCTCTGTGTTTAATCTTTTTTGGACCTAATAGTGGATATAGCCAATATCAGGATAATTGAACTGAGCTTTAAAAATGGTAGAAGCCAAAATATACAGGCATGAGGATAGTTTGGGGTTTAAATAAGGCACAAAACCATTTTCTGTATGTATTGTCAAATAAAACAAGAATACTGCAGAACGTCAGGGCCTATGAGGTATTTGCTTTCCACAAGAAATGCAATTATTTCACTAGGCAAATGAGAATGCAAAAAGTTTCAGCGTACTGCTTTTAGTTGAAAGGGCCAGTTCTGAACTCAAAATACTTAGAATTGGCCATGCATGCGAACTGGCTCTGCTTCAAGCACATGGCAAGAAAGACTGAGTTTCTGCTGGGCTGCATGTTGGATACCCTGCTGACCTGGCCAAGGAATAGAAACTCTGCATGCAGGACTGTTCATTTGTTGGGAGAGGGGTGCACCAAATAACAAATGTGATGAGTGCAAGGTGAAATTATGTCTTAATCACTACAATCACCCTGGTAATGAGATTTTGGGGATTTATTATAGTGTCAGAGAAACTTCATTTGCTGTGGATGTTACAGAAGGACTGTTGCAGTATTCATTACAATCCTGCCAAAGCAGACTGGGTGCAGTATACCAAAATTTGTGCCCATTAAGGTATGCGTACTTCAAATGTATGCTCCTGGGCATACGGACATAGGAATGAATCTACCATCCTCCAGATGCTGGGAGTAGGAGCACTTACTCAAGAAAGATGTAATCAGCACATCCAGCCCAGAAATGGACCAGGTGGGAGGTGCAATACTGCAACAGTGAAGGCACAATGTGTACACTACCATAAATGTAGATGTGACTGAAGACAGCTGTTGCAGTCATTACATTTGTGTTTGTCCTTGGCAGGTAGTGTCAGCCTGGCCTGTATTCTGAAGTCTTGGATTCCTCCAGAGGCTGAGCCAGTCATAGAGGTAAAACATGCAGCCCCTTGTCTTACATCAGTTTTCTTGCCCCAGGTGTCAGGTGCCCCATAATGGGAAGCAATTATATGTTAGGTTACACCTCAACAAAAGCAAATACATCAGAAAGCTAAATAGCAAACAAGAAGGAAGGTAAAGCCAAGAGAAGTCAGGGGGCTGGAGGTAACCAGGACTGCAACAGTGAATACCAACATCTACATTTGGTAAGTGTACAACTGTACTAAGTTCTTGTGACTGTTCAGTCATCACATTTGGGTTGATTGAGTCTTTGTTCCTGGGAATTTAAAGAGCATTAGGACCAGCTATTAAGTCCTGCAAAGCAGTGGCAAAACCAGCTCTGGATCTGCAAAAAAATAGGCATGGTAATGCTTGGTGAAGGTATAGGTGCACTTGGTAGCAGCTTCTAGGATGTCTCTGTAGGGACTCCTCTGAGAAGCTGTGGTAGATGCAGCCTGGTGGAATGATCTTATCCTGTGGGAAGGTTTCATGGTGGTGTAGCAGAAATGAATGCAATGGGCAATCCATTTATAAATGGTTTGCTTTGAAATGGCCTTCTCTGTCCTACAGCAAAGCCAACTATGCAGGTGCATTTTCAAGATTGTCCTGTCCAAATAAAATCCTGCCAAGTGGTGCGTCCAAAGAGTGTAGTATTCTTCACCTTTGTTTTGTGGGTGGCAGGAAAAAGTAGGCAAATGAATGGACTGATTTAGCCACACTGGAAACCACCTTGGGCATAAAGGAAGGATTGGTCCTGAGAAACCCTGTCTGCATGGAAGATAATGGGGCTCCACTGCCATGAGGGCCTGTAATTCAGACACCCTTCTTGCTGAAGTGATGGCTAGAAGGAGGCTGTTTTCCAAGAAAGGAATTTAACTCTGCAGTTGCAGCTGGTTCAAATAATGGGAGAGTGAAAACATGCAACCGATGCCACTTTATTCAGTTTTTCTTGCCCCAGATGTCAGGTGCCCCCCAAATGGGGAGCAAAAAAAAAATAAAATAAATACATTATATATATATATATATATATATATATATATATATAAACAGAAATATATGCAAATGCACTTTTAGCAACATAAACTTTGCCTTCATCTAAAAGCAAATACACCACAAAGGCTTTAGAAAACAGTGAAGGAAAGAGAAGTTATAGAAAAGGGGGCTGGCAGGTGGGTAACCTGGACTGCAACAGTGAATACACACAAACATCTACATTTCCGGTAAGTGTACACAACTGTACTATGTTCTTCATGTTTCACTATTGCAGTCATTACATTTGGGTAGAATCCCAAAGCTATGGATGGGAGGATGGAACTAAATAGCATTAGGAGCGGCTATAAGACCCTGCAGAACTGCAGTGGCAAAGCCTGCCCTGGATTTGGAGAAGAGAGGCAAATGATAATGCTTTGTGAAGGTATGAACAGAGCTCCAAGTAGCAGCTTTGGGAATGTCTTTGGTTGGAACTCCTCTGAGAAAAGCTGCTGAGGTAGACTGGTAGAATGTGACCTGATCCCCTTGGGCACATGTTTACCATGGTGCAAGTAGCAGAAACGAATGTAGTGGCTTATCCACTTAGAAATAGTCTGCTTTGATATAGTCTTCCCCCTCTGATCCTGCAGCAAATGCCACCAGTAGTTGCTCAGACTTTCTTAGAGATTTTGTCCTGTTTAAGTAGAATCTTAGTTGTCTGTGTACATCCAATGAGCAGAATCTGCTCCCCCTTGTTCTGCAGATTTGGGAAGAAAGTTGGCAGGTGAATGGTCTGGTTAAGAGCCACACTGGATACCACCTTAGGCATAAAAGAAGGACTGGTCCTGAGGGCCACCCTGTCTGGGTAAAAAATAATGAAAGGCTCCACTGCCATGAGAGCCTGTAGTTCTGAAACCCTTCTAGCTGAAGTGATTGCCAAAAGAAAGGCCGTCTTCCAAGAAAGAAAATTTATATCCGCAGTAGCTGCTGGTTCAAAAGGAGGCAGGGTGAGTTTTTCCAGCACAAAATTGAGGTCCCATGCAGGAGTTGGCGCTCTCCTGGGAGGCCTAAAATTTTTGGCCCCTCTGAGATGCTGTTTTAGCAGTGGATGAGAAAAGAGTGGAGGCTCTGTGTTGTAATGAGCTGAGATGGCAGAGGCATGGATTTTTATTGAAGAAAAAGAGATAGGCCCTTGTGAAGCATCTCAGTTAAGTATTGCAAAATCTGAGGAATATTGGGCTTTGCTGTGTCTGTTCCTTGTGCTTGGTTCAAAGCACAGAATCTCTTCCATTTATCAGCATAAGATTTTCTAGTACTAGGCCTTCTGGCTTCCAAAATGACATCCATCACAGGTTTACTGAGAGATGTGGTTTGAATAATTAGTTGATTAGCCATGCTGAAAGATTCAGAGTTTGGAGCAGAGTGTGCAGAATTTGATAGTTCTGCTGAGACAATAGATGAGGTGTTTGAGGCAAGTACCATGGAGGAAGATGTGACATATTCTTTAGAAGTGGGTACCAGTGTTGGCAAGGCCAGTCCGGAGCAATTAGAATCATTTTTGTTTTTTCCTGTCTAACTTTTAGTAAGACCTTGGAGAGTAGAGGCAGAGGGGAAAGGCATAGACTGATAGGTTTTTCCTGCTGAAGGATAGAGTATCCGCCTTCCATGCTTTTTTTGTGATGAGTTCTTGTGCAGAATTTATCCAACTGATAGTTTTGGGGACAGGCACATAGATCTATGTCTGGGCTTCCCCATTTCTGTGTTAACATGCTGAAGATTTGTGGATCCAGTTTCCATTCGTGTGGGTCCATAAGATTTCTGCTTAGGTTGTCTGCCAGAGTATTTTGCTTTCCTGGCAGGAGTTGAGCTTGAAGATGCGTTTGGTAAGTCAAGGCTGTGTTCCACAAGGCCATGGCTAGTCTGCAAAGGGGGTAGGAATGGGTATCCCCCCCTGCTTGTTTATGTACCACATAGCTGTGGTGTTGTCCATCTTTATCAGTAGTTGTCCTGGATGAAGTAAGTCCTTGAAGGCTGTCAGAGCATTCTGAAAAGCTAGCATTTCTTTCTGAGTGATATGTAGATGCATTTGGTTTGGGCTCCATTTGCCTGAATGCATCTCCCTGCCAGGTGGACCCCCCAAGCATAATCTGATGCGTCTGTAGTTAGGGTTTGGGTGGCAGGGGATACAGTGAATGACAGTCCCTTGTTTTGGTGACATGTCTCTGCCCACCAAAGAAACTCCTGTTGTAGGCAGGGAATGAGAGGAATCATTGTTTCCAGACTGTGACAATGTTGACTCCATAAGCATTTAAGGTACCACTGAAGTTTTCTCATATGCAGTCTTGCATATGGAATTAGTAGAATACAGGATGCCATGAACCCCAACGCCTGCAGAATTTGTCTTGCAGATAACTGGGTTTTTGTTATCATTTGTTTGAAGTATATTGTCAATTGCATTTGTTTGTCTGGCGTGAGGTAAGCCATCTAGGCAGTTGTATTCAAGCTTGCAACCAGGAATGTAATTATTTGAGAGGGTACCAGTTGGGATTTCTTTTCATTTATGGTGTACCCTAGGCATGCTAGAAGCCTTTTTACAAATGCCAGATGTTGAAGAAGACTGTCCTTGTCCTCTGCCTGAATGAGACAATCGTCCAGGATAAATTTGAATGTTTCTTTGTCTGCAGAATGCAATTACTGGTGCTGGGCACTTTGTAAAGACCCTGGGCGCAGTAGATAAGCCAAAGGGCAGTGCAGAGAATTGGTAATGCAAAAAACCTACTTTGAAGCGGAGGTATCTTCTGCAAGATTCCCTTATTGGGATATGCATGTATGCCTCTTTTGAGTCAAGAGTTACCAACCAGGCATTCCTCCCTAGCATAGGCAGTAGCTGTTGTAAAATCAGCATTTTGAATTTTGGAATGTCCAGGAACATGTCCAGAATCGATAAGTCCAATAATGGACGCCATGATTTGTCTTTTCTGGGTATCAGGAAAAGTCTTGAATAAAATCCGTGTCCTTTTTCCTTTTCTGGTACCAGTTGAATAGCCCCCATAACCATGAGGGACATAACTTGTTTCTGGGCCTCTGCCCACTGGTTTTGTGGCAGATCTGGCCATTCGTTTGGAATTGGCAAAGTATGGAAATTAAATCTGTACCCCTGGGATACTATGTTTAATACCCACTTCTTCTTCTTTTTTCGGCTGCTCCCGTTAGGGGTCGCCACAGCAGATCAACTGTTTCCATTTCTTCCTGTCCTCTGTATCTTGCTCTGTCACACCAACCACCTGCATGTCCTCTCTCACCACATCCATAAACCTTATCTTAGGCCTTCCGCTTTTCCTGTTACCTGGCAGCTTCATCCTTAGCATCTTTTTCCCAATATACTCTGCATCCCTCCTCAGCACATGTCCAAACCAACATAATCTTGCCTCTCTGGCTTTGTCTCCATACCTTACAACCTGGGCTGACCCTCTAATATACTTATTCCTAATCCTGTCCATCCTCATCACACCCAGTGCAAATCTTAACATCTTCAACTCTGCCACGTCAAGCTCTGACTCCTGCCTTTTTGTCAATGCCACTGTCTCCAACCCATATAACATAGCTGGTCTCACTACCCTCTTGTAGACCTTCCCTTTCATTCTTACTGGTACTAGTCTGTCACAAATCACTCCTGACACTCTTCTCCACCCACTCCATCCTGCCTGCACTCTCTTCTTCACGTCTCTTCCACACTCACCATTACTCTTAACTGTTGATCCCAAATACTTAAACTCATCCACCTTCACCACCTCTACTCCCTGCATCCTCACCATTCCTCTGTCCTCCCTCATTCACACACATATATTCTGTCTTAGACCTGCTGACCTTCATTCCGCTTCTCTCTAGAGCACATCTCCACCTCTCCAGGGTCTCCTCCACCTGTTCCCTACTCTCACTACAGATCACAATGTTATCTGGAAACATCATAGCCCACGGGGACTCCTGTGTGATCTCGTCTGTCAACTTGTCCATCACCACTGCAAATAAGAAAGGGCTCAGAGCTGATCCTTGATGTAATCCCACCTCCACCTTAAACGCATCAGTCACTCCCACCACAGACCTCACTGCTGTCACACTACCCTCGTACAGATCCTGTACCACTCTTACATACTTCTCTGACACTCCCGACTTCCTCATACAATACCACAACTCATCTCTAGGCACCCTGCCATATGCTTTCTCTAAATCCACAAAGACACAATGCAACTCCTTCTGACCTTCTCTGTACTTCTCCATCAACACTCTCAGAGCAAACATCGCATCTGCAGTGCTCTTTCCTGGCATGAAACCATACTGCTGATCACTAATCATCACCTCCCTTCTTAACCTAGCTTCCACTACTCTTTCCCATAACTTCATGCTGTGACTGATCAGTTTAATCCCTCTGTAGTTACCACATTAACCGTCAATTTTGAGCATGAAGTGCTAGTTTTCCCCCCAAGGGGGCTGCCAAAAGATAAGTGCTTGGAGATGGTAGAGGAAAGTCATTGAGACTGCTTACTGTAGGGTTGTGCTTTGTTACCTCCAGATTTGGAGGTGGAGGCACCCCATTGCTTTGACCTGTAAAATCCCTGTGATTGATATCTGGAGCCTTTTGAGTGCCTGGGTTTGCCCTGAGTGGCTCTGCTGGACACAGGAAAGGACCAATTCTTAGTAGGCCAGTGCCTCACTTGGAAGAAATCTTTTACAGTTTGCATAGATTTAGCTTTGTCTTCCATTTTCTTTAAAACCTCTTCTGCCTTATTACCAAACAGACTATCATGCTGTAAAGGGGCATCCAACAATTTAGCTTTCACAAGATCAGGCAGATTTTACTCCTTGAGCCAGGCATGCCGTCTTATCACAGATCCAGTTATGGCGGCCCTGCAAGAGGCCTCCAAGGAATCAAAACCACATTTCAAAGTATGCTTTCCAACTTGTTCTGCAGAATGCAATAAATCCTGTAATTCTTTATTTTCCACACAATCAGAAATCAACATAATTTTCTGTTTCAGTAAGCTCATAACATGCTGTTGATATTTAAGCATATGAAACTGACGGTTTAAAGCCCTGATTGCCAAGGTTGCAGACGTATAATCCTTCTTACCCCATCTATCCAGCGCCCTGGAATCTCTATCAGAAGGGGTAGGATTTTTGGCTGTAGAAGCCTCAACACCCTTGGGACCCTGAGAAATAGTCTCAGGATCAGCAGCAGGATTTTTGAAAAGAAATTTGTGGGAGTCAGGAACTCTGTAATATCCGTCTGGCTTACTAGGAGCCAGAGGCAGGGAATCAGGAGCCATGCTTGATTCTGAGAACACATCAGCAACAATGTCTAATACAGGAGGTATTGCCAAAGGCCTATTGTTGAGGAAGAAGGAGGAAATCCCTAAGCCTCTTTTTTGATTCAGAGAAGTCCTGATTCTCCCAGTGAAAATGTTCCTTTAAAGTATGAAAAGTTTCTCCAAAACAGTAATCCTCAGGAGGAGATGCAGATGGGATGGATTCCTCTGCATCAGAACCCTCATAGGATGGAATAGAAAATTCCTGATCAGAAGAGGAATCAGAAGAAATGGAAACCGGATCTAAAGATTCATAACCAGTGCCTTGCCTAGGCCTCTTAACAGGGGGGGGGGGGGGGGTTGGGAACCCCTGATCCAGGTAATTAAATCCTCAGCCATTTTGATCATTTGTTTTTTAAGCATAGGGGCCTGAGCATGTGACTCATGCTTCATTTTTTTAGACATAGAAGTAGTTTTTGACCTTGTTTTTGTTGATGGCGTCTGTTTAATATAAAAATGCTGAGGCCTGAAAACACCGTCAGAAACCGGTGCCTGCTTAGCGGCTCTGGACCCATCCAGGGGAGAGACATCCGCGGGTTCAATACTTTGCGAATCTCATGGCATACCTGACTCCGCATGGGTCTCGGTAGAGGCCTGCGACTCAAAAGTAGCAGGTATCAGGGGCTGCGAAAGTGCCTCACTGAGTACCGGCAAACCGGCGACTGGCTTAGGAGAAGCTTCGTCGTCGGTTTTGGACCTCGACGGTCTGTCGATGTCTTTTTCCTTGTGTTTTTTGTGAACTCCGGTAGTCGGATTGCTAACCGACGACATTTCAGGGTAGTTAAATCTTGAACCAAAATATTTAGAAGCAAAAATATACCAACGCTTAATAGTGCGTTGGTTAAATTTAGCACAAAACAGACAGCAAGGCACGTTGTGATCAGGGCCTAGGCAAGGAATACAGTACAAATGAAAATCCTTATGAGGTATTTGCTTCCCACAAGTAATGCAATAATTAACTTTTACTAACATCGGTAAGAAGCAAGAAAAAGTTTCCCCAATGGGGTACTTAGCTTTAGTTTGAAGACTTCGGTTCAGAAACTTGACAACGAAAATTTCAGGAATCGGCCGACCGGCACTTGCGAACTGCTTCTGCTTCGGGCACCACGCGGCAAGAAAGATTGATTAAAATGATGTTGGATACATGTTTTATACCCCTGATGTCATGGAAGAGGAGGCAGCAACTGACGCAGGACCCAAGACTTTGTTATTCAGGCCGACTGAGGGCAACCTGCCAGCAGATTACCCAAATGTAATGACTGCAACAATGAAACACGAACATCAAACAGCTGATCAGACTTATGAAAAGTCTTAGTCTTATCCAAATAAAATCTGAGCTGTCTATGCACATCCAATACGTCCAGCACCTTCTCACTGGCAGACTGTGGAGAAGAGAAAAAAGTGAGCAAATGAACAGGCAGATGAAGGGACAAGTCATTCACAACCCTGGGCATAAAAGAAGGATTAGTATGAAGGGGCACCCTGTCCTTACTCCAAAAAGGAGGACAGCCATAAGGGCTTGAAGCTCAGACAGTTGTCTGGCAAAAGTAAGGGCTAACAAAAGTACAGTCTTCCAAGAGCAATATTGCAAGGAACTTGAGTCTGCAGGCTCAAATGTAGCCTGGGTTAATTTTTCTAGAACAAAATTAAGAACCCAGGGAGGAAGAACAGGCTTCCTGGGAGGCTTAAGAAGAAGGACGCCTTTAAGGAACTGTTTAGCTTCAAATCTAGAAGTTAAAGGAGATGATAAAGGCAAAAAAAACAGAAAGAGGATAAATGGGCCTTAACAGAAGAATAAGCCAACCCAGCATTGAGCAATTCACACAGGCAAGAAAGAACCAAAGGAACATCCACAGAAAGTGGCTTCAGGTTATGAGAAAGACACCAAACAGAAACCCTCTTCCATTTGGTTAAATAAGATCTCCTAGTAGTGGGTTTCCTGTCTTCCTGCAGGACTTTAAGCACATCCTCAGAAAAAAACTATGTGGAATCAAAATCCTATCACTCACAATGTCAGCTTGTGTGAGTAGGTCTACCCTGTGAGGTAACTTGTGATGACTGCCCTTGGCAAAATGCAGAAGAAGAGGGAAAGTACAATTGTGTACACTTACCATAAATGTAGATGTTCGAGTGTATTCACTGTTGCAGTCATTACATTTGGGTAATCTGCTGGCAGGTTGCCCTCAGTCGGCCTGAATTCCAAATGTTTACCATGGTGCAAGTAGCAGAAACGGATGCAGTGGCTTATCCACTTTGAAACTGTCTGTTTTGATATTGCCTTGCCTTCTGATCCTGCAGCATATGTCACTAGTAATTGCTCAGTTTTTCTTAGAGCTTTAGTCCTGCTTAAGTAGAATCTTAGCTGTCTGTGTACGTCCAAGGAATGCAGAATTGTCTCCCCCTTGTTCTGCGGATTTGGATAAAAGGTTGGCAGATGAATTGTTTGGTTAAGAGCCACACTGGAAACCACCTTAGGCATAAACGTAGGATTTGTCCTCAGAGATACCCTGTCTGGGTGAAATGTAATAAAAGGCTTTACAGCCATGAGGTCCTGTAGCACTGAAACTCTTCTTGCTGAAGTAATTGCTAGTAGCAGAGCTGTTTTCCATGATAAGAACTTTATATCAGCGGTAGCAGCTGCTTCAAATGGAGGCAGGGTGAGCTTTTCCAACACATAATTGAGGTCCCATGCAGGCAGTGGTGATCTTCTAGGAGGCCTTGCATTTTTGGCTCCTCTAAGATACTGCTTTAGTAAAGTATGAGAAAAGATTGGTGGCTCTGTATTGTAATGAGCCGAAATGGCAGAGGCATGGATTTTAACTGATGAGAAAGATAGGCCTTTGTCAAGCCTCTCAGTTAAGTATTGCAATATCTGAGGAATATTTGATTCCAAGCACAGAATCTCTTCCATTTGACAGCATAAGATTTTCTAGTACTAGGCCTTCTGGCTTCCAAAATGACATCCATCACAGCTTTACTGAGAGGAGTTGTTTGTATGACTACATGACCAGCCATGCTGCCAGGTTCAGTGTCTGTAGTTGATTGTGCAGGATCTTATTGTTTTGCTGGGACAGTAGTTGTGGTCTTTGAGGCAAGGTCCAAGCTGGGTATTCAGACAAGTTCCTTAGGTTTGGGTACCAGTATTGGCGGGGCCAGTCCGGGGCAATTAGTATCATCTTTGGTTTCTCTTGTCTGACTTTTAGGAGGACCTTGGGGAGAAGAGGCAGAGGCAGAAAGGTGTAAACTAATAGTTTTTTCCAACTGAAGGATAGGGCGTCCACTTTCCATGCTTGTCTGTGTAAGTCCTTGTGCAGAAATTTTTCAACTGAAATTTTTGAGGAGAGGTAAATAGATCTATGTCTGGGCTCCCCCATTTCTCTGTTATCATGCTGAAGACTTGTGGATTTAGTTTCCACTCATGAGGATCCATAAGGTTTCTGCTTAAATCGTCTGCCAGATTGTTTTGCTTTCCTGGCAGGAATTGAGCTTGAAGATGTATTTGGTAGGTCAAAGCTGTGTCCCACAGTGCCATGGCTAATCTGCACAGGGGAATGAGTGTGTGCTTCCTTGGTTGTTTATATACCACATGACTGTGGTGTTGTCCATCTTTATCAGTAGTTGTCCTGGATGAAGTAAGTCCTTGGAGGCTGTTAGGGCATTTTGAACAGCTAGCATCTCTTTCTGGTTGATATGTAGATGCATTTGTTTTGGTGACCATATGCTCTGAATGCATCTTCCTGCCATGTGGGCCCCCCAGGCATAATCTGATGTGTCTGTTTTAATGGTTTGGCTGGCAGGGGGTAGAGTGAGTGGCCGTCCCATGTTTTGGTGACATGCCTTTGCCCACCATAGAAACTCCTGTCGCAGGTAGGGAATGAGAGGAATAATTTTTTCCAGACTGTGTGAATGTTGACTCAAGAAACATTTTAGGTACCATTGAAGTTTCCTCATATGCAGTCTTGCATATGGAAACAGTAGGATGCAGGATGCCATGAAGCCCAGAGCCTGCAGAATTTGTCTTGCAGAAGACTGGGTTTTTTTGCCATTAGTTTGAAGTAAGTAGTCAGTTGCCTTTGCTTGTCTGGCGTGAGGTAAGCCATCTGGGCAGTTGTATTCAAGCTTGTACCCAGGAATGTTATCTTTTGAGAGGGTACCAGTTGTGATTTCTTTTCGTTTATTGTGTACCCTAGGCATGTTAGAAGCCTTTTCACAAACGCCAGGTGTCGAAGAAGAGTGTTCTTGTTCTCTGCTTGAATGAGACAGTCGTCCAAGTAAGGATATATTTGTAAACTTTTTGTCTGCAAAATGCAATTACTGGTGCCGGGCACTTTGTAAAGACCCTGGGTGCAGTAGATAAGCCAAAGGGCAGTGCAGAGAATTGGTAATGCAGTAAGCCAGCCTTGAATCTGAGGTATCTTCTGCATGACTGTCTTATTGGGACATGCAGGTATGCCTTTTTTAGGTCTAAAGTCACCAGCCAAGCATGGGCAGAAGCTGCTGCAAAGTCAGCATTTTGAATTTTGGAATGTCCAGGTTGTTGTTGTGTCTTTCGGCTTTTACCGGTTAGGGGTCGCCACAGCGGAACTCTGGTCCGCTAATGACTGACAGTAGATTTTTACGTTCCGAGTTGCCAGCTCTGACGCACAACCTTCAACGAAGGTATGCCCATTCATGCATGTCTCCACACAGAAGACGCTCTAGCTGAGAATCGAACAGGATGTCGTACTGTGAGGCGACAACGCTACCACACCACCACCACCACCGCAGTGTGTTCAAAATCGATAAATCCAGTATTGGCTGCCAGGCATTGTCCTTTCTGGGTACCAAGAACAGTCGAGTAAAAACCTTGCCCTTTTTCCTGTTCTGGTACTGTCTGAATGGCCCTCATATCCATGAGGGACGTGACCTGTTTCTGTGCCTCTGCCCATTGATTTTTTGGCAGATCTGGCCAACCATTTGCCATTGGCAGGGTGTGGAAATGGAATCTGTATCCCTGTGATACGATGTTTAGTACCCACTTGTCCTGGGTTAACTGCCAATTTTGAGCAAAAAGTGCTAATTTTCCCCCTATGGATGTTGCCAAAACATAAGTGCTTGGTGCAATCAGAGGGAAGTCATTGGGATTGCTTTCTGGAGGTTTGCGCTTTATCTACTCCAGTTTTGGAGGTGGAAGCGCCCCATTGCTTTGACCTGTATGAATCTTGCACCTGGTATCTAGAACCCGTAGGGCGTCTGGATTTGCCCCTTTGAGCTCTGTCTGACACAGGAAAGGACCAATTTTTTGTAGGCCAGTGTCTACTGAATCTTGGTGGCTGCACTTGTAAGAAGTCTTTAACAGTTTGCATAGACTTAGTTTTGTCTTCCATTTTCTTTAAAATCTCTTCTGCCTTAATACCAAACAGAAAATCATGCTGTAAAGGTGCATCTAGCAACTTTGCTCCTTTAACCAGGCATGCCTCCTAATCACCGATCCAGTAACTGTGGCCCTGCAAGAGGCCTCTAAGGAATCAAAACCACATTGCAAAGTATGCTTTCCAACTTGTTCAGCTGCATACAATAAGTCCTGCAATTCTTTATTTTCTGCACAATCTGAAATCAACATCATTTTCCGTTTCAGCAATCCTATAACTTGTTGTTGGTACTTAAGCATATGAAATTGACAGCTTAAGGCCCTGATTGCCAAGGTAGCAGATGTATATACCTTTTTTCCCCATCTGTCCAGTGCCCTTGAATCTCTGTCAGAGGGGGTAGGATGTTTTGCTGTTGAGGCCTTAACTCCCTTTGGACCCTGTGAAATAGTTTCAGGATCAGCAGCAGGGTTTCTAAATAAAAATGTATGTGAGTCAGGGACCCTGTAATATCTGTCAGGCTTACTGGGAGGCGGAGGTAAGGAGTCAGGGGTCAAGCTTGACTCCGAAAGCACATCATCCACAATGTCTAAAACAGGGGAAATGGCTAAAGGCCTGTGCTGAGGGAGGAGGAGGAAATCCCTGGGCCTCTTTTTTGATTCTGAGAAGTCTTGACTCTCCCAGTGAAAATGCTCCCTCAAAGTATGCAAGGTTTCTCCAAATGAATAATCCTCAGGAGGAGATGCAGATGGAATAGACTCCTCAGCATCAGAATCCTCATAGGGAGGCATAGATAATTCCTGATCAGAAGAGGAATCAGAAGAAATAGAAA
Source organism: Protopterus annectens (assembly GCF_019279795.1). Taxonomy (NCBI): domain Eukaryota; kingdom Metazoa; phylum Chordata; order Ceratodontiformes; family Protopteridae; genus Protopterus; species Protopterus annectens. The sequence goes on along the minus strand of NC_056747.1, from coordinate 86,508,998 downwards.
CCTGATCTGAAGATTCATAATCAGTGTCTTGCCTAGGCCTCTTATCAGGAGGGGGATGAGTACCCCTGATCACGGTAATAAGGTCTTCAGCCATCATCTGTTTTTTAGGCATAGAGGCCTGTGCACGTGGCTCATGCATCGGATTTTTAGTTTTAGAAGTTGCTTTGGTCTTTGGTTTTTCAGCTTTCGTTGGTTTGATATACAAATGTTGAGGTCTGAATACCCTCTCAGAAGCCGGTGCCTGGTCAGCGGCTCTGTACCCATCCGAGGGAGATATATCCGTCGGTCCAATACCTTGAGTGTCTTGCGGCATGCCGGACTCCACATGAGTGTCGGCAGAAGGTAGCAGGCATCAGGAGCTGTGAAAGTGACTCACTGAGTACCGGTGACTGGCTTAGGAGAAGCTTCGTCGTCGGTTTTGGATCTCGACTGCCTTTCTCTGTCCTTTTCTTTGCATTTTTTATGTACTCCGGTAGTCGGATTACTATCCAACAACATTTATGGGTAGTTAAATCTGTTTCCAAAATAATTTGATGCAAAAATATACAGATGCTTGATAGTGCGTTGGTTACATCTAGCACAAAACCGACAGCCAGGCACATTGTGATCAGGGCCTAGGCAAGGAATACAGTACAAATGGAAATCCTTATGAGGTATTTGCTTTCCACAAGTAATACAATTAACAACTTTTTCTGACATCGGTAAAAAGCAAGAAAAAATTTCCACAACGGGGTACAAAGCTTTAGTGAAGACTTCTGTTTTGAAACTCAACTCGAATATTTCAGTAGTCGGCCGACCGGCACTTGCGAAATGCTTCTGCTTTGGGCACCGCGCGGCAAGAAAGACTAAAGAAAATGGCGTCGGCTGCATGTTTTATACCCCTGATGACCTGACGTCATGGAAGAGGAAACAGCAACCGACGCAGGACCCAAGACTTTGGAATAAAAGCTGACTGAGGGCAACCTGCCAGCAGATTACCCAAATGTAATGACTGCAACAGTGAAACACAAAGAACATCCGATGCTGTCTTGGCCAAATGAGAGTCACCTACAAGATTCTGGGATCATTACTGTTGTAGTCTAAACAGGACTTTTGGAATGATGGGAAGGGAAAGCATTAAGAAACACCCTCATCAAAGAAACCAGACGAAATGTGACTCTGGCACAAAACAGAAGTTGTCTATTCAGAGGGGAGGCAAAAAGTTCTAGTTGAGGAGTACCCCACAGATGGACAATATCCAGAAAGACATTCCTGTGAAGCATCCATTCATAGGATTGAGTTATGGGCCTGCTCTGAGATAATCTGCCACAATGTTTTGACCTGAAAGAAAGAGTCACTTGAAACTGGATGTCTAGTTCCCACACTAGGAGTGCCAAACAGCAAAGCAGACAAGACCTGGTCCTCCCCTGTTTGCTGACATACCAGATCACTGTGGTATTGTCTGTAAACATCATTTATAGGTCCTGGGGAGAACAGAGTATGAAAGGCTTTAGCAGCCAGTACAAGAGCTCTCATCTTGACACTGATGTAATCCTTCTGTCGAAGAGGTGATCAGACTCCCTGCACCTTTAGGGAGCCAAAAGCTGCTCACCATCCCACATCTGAGGCATCTGTGAACAACTCATGAGAGAGAAGTGGCTGAAAACGGAGCCCTGGACTGATAGTCAACTGTTGAATCCTCTACTTAAGTTCCTGCTTGAGACATGGAAGAAGAGGAACTAAAAAAAAATCTAGGTGAATGAGAATGCTTAAGCCAAACTGACTTTAGAGACCACTGAAGTTTTCTCAAGTGGAGTATAGCAAAAGGGAGCATAGGAATAGTGGAAGCCATGAACCCCAGAGCTCTCAGAAATTCCCTTGCTGTTACTGAGGTCAAAGGAAGAAGGGACTGAAAAAAGGAAATGAGAGTTAGGGCCTTGGGAGGAGGCAGGAATACCAGCAGAGGAACAGTCTGGATCCTGCACCCCAGAAAGACATGGTCCTAAGAAGGAAAGGGCTTTTGAAATTTATAGAGAACCACAGGTTCTGCCGAAGGGAGGTTGCAAAGTGAAGATTTTGCAACAAGATCTCTGGAGAGGATGCCCAAAACAGGAGTAGGGAAAAGTTATGGTTCTCCTTTAGCCTGCAAAAATCAATTACAAGAGAGAAGCATTTGGTGAATACCCGTTGGACAGTAGATAGGCCAAAGGGCAGAGCAGAGAACTGAAAATGCCAGGAAGCAGCAGAGAAACATAAAAACTTCCTGAAAAGGCAATGAATTGGGATTTTGAGATAAGCATCCTTGCAGTCCAGTGGCACCATGCAAGCCTGAGGAAGCAAGAGGGAACAAAATCTGAAAGGACAACATTTGAAAAGAGGAAACCTTCAGAAATGTACTTAGATGAGAAAGGTCTAAAATTGGTCTCCAAGTATTCTCTTTCCTGGGTATTAGAACATTTTGGAATAAAAACCCTCTCCCTCTTTGGAAAAATGGCACTTCCTGAATTGTACCCTAAATCAATAGATCCTGAAGCACCCCTGTAAAAAAGGACAGTTGTTCCCGAGGGGAATGAGAAATTCCCATTAAAGGGGGAAGAGGTTTCCAGACCATGAAATACCTTGCCAGATAATGGACAGAACCCAGAAGTCCTAAGAAATCCTTAACCAAACAAGGAGAGAGAGAGAGAGAAAGGCAAAGAAAAGAGGAAAGTGGCTGGGAAGTCTCTGGAAGATAAGAAAGTACAGTTTTGTACCTACCATAAATGTAGATGTTTGAGTGCTCATACAGCTGCAGTCATTACAGATGGGTTATCCTGCCGTCAGGCGGGTCCTCGGTTGGCCGAATTCCAAAGTCTAGGTCCGTCGTCGGTTGTCGTCACTTCTTCCCTGACGTCAGTACGGCAGGGGTATAAAAGAGGCAGCTAACGCCATCTTCTTCAGTTTTTCTTGCCCCAGATGTCAGGTGCCCCCAGAAGGAAGGCAAAACATAAACTTATGTAATCATGCAAAATAGAATAATCAAAAAACAGTAGTTGCAAGCAAATACACCATAAAAGAATACTCCAAATAGGTTGTATGAGAAGGTGTTTGTCATAAGGCCTGTCCTAAGAGGGGACGGAGGAGGGGAAACCTGGACTGCAGCTGTATGAGCACTCAAACATCTACATTTATGGTAGGTACAAAACTGTAGTATGTTCATCGTGCATACAGCTGCAGTCATTACAGATGGGAAGAATCCCAAAGCTAAGTAGGGGTGGCAAGCACTAAGTGGAACTAGGAGCAAGGATGCCCTGCAAGACAGCTGTGGCAAATCCCGCTCTAGATTTAGAGTATAGTGGAAGGTGGTAGTGTTTGGAGAAAGTGTGCACTGAACTCCAAGTGGCTGCTTCCAAAATGTCCTTGGTAGGAACCCCCCTGAGGAAAGCTGCAAAGGTAGCTGTGGCCCTGGTGGAGTGGGATCTGATGCTCGAAGGCACAGCTTTTCTATGAAATGAGTAACAAAAGCGTATGCAGTGCGCTATCCATTTTGAGATTGTCTGTTTGGAGATAGCCTTTCCTTGAGCACCTGTAGCATAGGACACAGAGTTGCTCGGATTTCCTAAATGGCTTTGTCCTGTCCAAATAATAACGAAGTTGTCTGTGAATGTCCAAGGAATGCAGTAGTCTTTCCCCTTTGTTTTGTGGATTAGGATAAAAGGTAGGTAAGTGGATAGTCTGATTCAAATCTACACTGGATACTACCTTTGGCATAAAGGTAGGGTTGGTTCGTAAGGAAACTCTGTCCTGATGGAAAATGATGAAAGGTTGCACAGCCATGAGGGCGTGTAGCTCCGAAACCCTGCGTGCTGAGGTGATAGCCAGAAGGAAGGCTGTTTTCCATGACAAGTATTGTAGTTCTGTTGAAGCAGCTGGCTCGAAGGGAGGAAGGGTCAGCTTTTCCAATAAGAAGTTGAGGTCCCAAGCAGGGACTGGTAGTTTCCTTGGGGGTTTTATATTCTTTGCCCCTCTGAGGAACTGTCTTAAGAGAGGATGAGAGAATAATGGAGGATCTGTGTTGTACTGTGCAGAAGTGGCTGAAGCGTGGATTTTGATGGAGGAGAAGGAAAGTCCACTGTTTAACATCTCAGCTAGGTACTGTAAAACTTGGGGTAAATTTATTACCCAAGGATTTTGGCCCTTTTCTTGATTCCAGGCACAAAATCGTTTCCATTTGGCGGAGTAGGCTTTTCTAGTAGAAGGTCTTCTGGCCTCCAAGATGACATCCTGCATCTCCTTGGAGAGGAGGGTCTGTTGGGAAATCAAGGGATTCTCCATGCAGCTAGATTTAGGGTTTTGAGCTGGCTGTGAAGAGTCTTGAAGTTGTGCTGGGACAACAGAAGAGGGACTAGAGGTAGGATCCATGGTGTGGAATGTGTCAGGCTCTTCAGGAGCACATACCATTGTTGTCTTGGCCAATCTGGAGCAATGAGAATCATTTTCGACCTCTCTGCTCTGGCTTTTAATAGAACTTTGGGCAGCAGAGGAAGAGGCAGAAAGGCAAAGACGGTCAATGTTGTCCAATTGAAAGAAAGTGTGTCCACTTCCAAGGCTTGTGGATGATAGATCCTTGAACAAAATTTTTTCAATCGGTAATTTCTGTGAGTAGCAAAGAGATCTATGTCTGGCTGTCCCCATGCCTGAGTTATCTTTGTGAAAACTTGAGGATGCAACTTCCATTCGTGTGGATCTGTCATATTTCTGCTTAGGCTGTCTGCCAGTGTGTTTTCCTTCCCTGGCAGGAATTGTGCCTGTAGTTGAATTTGCAATTCCAGTGCTGTGTTCCATAGGGTCATGGCTTGCCTGCACAGGGGTATGAATGAGTTCCCCTGTTTGTTTATGTACCACATCACTGTGGTGTTGTCTGTCCTTATCAATAGCTGGCCTGGATGCAGTAGGTCTTTGAAGGCCATAATAGCATTTTGCACGGCTAGCATTTCCTTTTGGTTGATGTGTAGGTGCTTCTCTTTTTGGGGCCATTTTCCCTGAATGCACTGATCTGTCATGTGTGCTCCCCAGGCGTAGTCTGAGGCGTCTGTTGTGATTATTTGAGTTGCTTGAGGTACGCAGAAAGGGAGACCTATGTTTCTTTGGCATGCTTGAGCCCACCACAGAAATTCCTTTTGAAGGCATGGAATGAGTGGTATAATTGTTTCCAAGCTGTGGCTGTGTTGAGACCATAAGTTTTTTAGGTACCACTGAAGTTTCCTCATATGCAGTTTTGCACATGGGATTAGTAGGATGCAAGATGCCATGAATCCCAGAGCCTGCAGGACTTTCCTTGCAGTCAGCCTGGTGAAGGGTGTAATTTTGCTGAAGTATTGAGAAAGTTGCCCTTGTTTGTCTGGCGTGAGGTAGGCCAACTGGTTGGTTGTATTCAAGTTGGCACCCAGGAAAATTATTTGTTGAGAGGGTATTAGTTTTGATTTCCTTTTGTTGACTGTGTATCCCAGAAAGTTCAACAGTTTTCTTACAAAAGCCAGGTGTTTCAGAAGTATATCCTTGCTTTCCACTTGGATCAGACAGTCGTCCAGATATGGGTATATTTGTATTCCTTGAAGTCTGCAAAAGGCGATTACTGATGCCAGGCATTTCGTAAACACTCTGGGTGCAGTAGATAAGCCAAAGGGCAATGCAGAGAATTGATAATGGGTTGAACCTGCAAGAAATCTGAGGTATCTTCTGCAATCTTGTCTGATAGGGACAAGCAGGTATGCCTCCTTGAGGTCCAATGTTACCAGCCAAGACTCCTTGCCCAGCATGGGAAGAAGCTGCTGTAATGTGAGCATCTTTAATTTTGGTACCTTTAAATATGTGTTTAGGATGGATAGGTCTACGATAGGTCTCCAATCTTTGTCTTTTCTTGGTACCAGGAATAGTCTGGAATAAAACCCTTTTGCAGGTACCTCTTGAATCGCTTTCATGTCCATGAGAGCTGAAATTTGTTTTTGTGCCTCTGCCCTTTGATTTTGTGGCAGGTTTGGCATGCCTCTCATTTTTGGAAGGGTGTGAAAGTGGAACCTGTAAGCCTCTGTCTATAATGTCCAGAATCCATTTGTCTTTTGTAACAATATGCCAATTTTTTGAGAATAATCCCATTTTTTCCGCCCAAAGGTGCTGCCATTAAAGCTTTGCTTGGCAGGTAGAGGGGGAAGTCATTGTGTCTGCTTTCTGAATGACTGTGATCTATCTTCTCCACCTCTTGGGGTTGGTGCTTGCCACTGTCTGGCTCTGAAAGTTCCTTGAGGTTGCCCTCTACCCCTTGGGCATCTGTATCTGCCCCTTTGAGGTCTGTCCGTGGCTGGAAAGGACCAATTTTTTGAAGGCCAGTTTCTGCTGAAACGTAGAGGTTGTACCTGCAGGAAATCTTTCACTGTTTGCATTGATTTCGCTTTTTCCTCCATTTTCTTTAGTACCTCCTCAGCTTTAACACCAAACAATACATCTTTTTGAAAAGGTGCATCTAATAATTTAGCTTTGACATGATCTGGTAAGGCTTGCTCTTTGAGCCAAGCATGTCTACGTATAACAGACCCCATAACAGCAGCTCTACATGAGGCCTCTAAAGCATCAAAACCACACTGCAAGGTATGCTTACTCACTTGCTCTGCGCCATGCAACAAATCCTGCAACTCTTTTAAATCTGGTTGTTTTGGTTGTGTCATTTTGCTTTTCAACTGAGATAACAAAAACTGTTGATACTTTAACATATGGGACAGACAGTTTAATGCCCTCATGGTTAAAGTGGCCGAGGTATACACCTTTTTCCCCCCACCTTTCTAAAGCTCTGGAATCTCTCTCTGAAGGTAATGGGTTTTTAGCAGTAGAGGCCTTAATTCCCTTGGGACCCTGTGAAATAGTTTCTGGGTCAGCAGTATGGCTTTTGTATAGGAACTGGTATGAGTCAGGAACCCGGTAATACCTGTCTGGTTTAACAGGAGCTGGAGGTAAAGAATCTGGATTAAGGCTGGCTTCTGTGTACACATCATCCAATATATCTAAAACAGGAGGGATAGCCAGGGGCCTATGCTGGGGGAGCAAGAGAAAATCCCTGAGCCTTTTCTTGGAATCTGAGTAATCTTGGCCTTCCCAGTGAAAGTGTTCCCTCAATGTATGCAGGGTTTCCCCAAAAGAGTAGTCCTCAGGGGGGGAGACCGAGGGAATAGACTCCTCTGCATCAGAGTCTTCAAAAGGAGAATAGGCATAGTCCTGGTCCTCAGAATGTTCAGAGGTAACAGAGGCTTGATCTGAGGAAGGGTAGTCTTCCTCTAATCTGGGCCTTTTGTCCGAGGGGGGTTGAGAACCCCTGATAAGAGTAATCAAATCCTCAGCCATTTTGAGCATCTGTTTTTTAGGCATGGGGCCTTGAGAGGGGGTTTGAGGTCCCTGTTTTTTGGTTTTCATGGCTGCTTTAGATTTTGTGAAAGCTTTAATAGAGAAGGAGGAAGGCCTGAAGACACATTGAGAAATGGCAGGCCTGTCTAAACTCTGAGTTTCCCTGCCAAGAGTGGCGTCGGTATCTGTAGTAGGAATGGGGACCGAGGAGCCTGCGACATTGGGTACTGAAGACACCAGTAATGTAGTGTCATCGGTACTCAGGGGCTGCATAGGCGCCTCGCTGAGAACCGGAGAACTGGTAGTCGGCCTTAGTGTGGTTTTAGTAGTCGGTGCGGACATCGTATGTCGGTCCTTATCTTTGCGTCTTTTACTCAGAACTGGAGTCAGAGTATCCAACGACATAATATAATTAAATTTTTTACCGAAATAGTGAAGGGCGAACTCTTGCCTGGCGCTTAATAGTGCGCTTGTTGAATCTAGCACAAAAATGGCAGGCCGAGACGTCGTGGTCTGGGCCTAAACAAGGTATACAGAAAGAGTGGAAATCCTTATGCGGTATTTGCTTCCCACATGAAATGCAATTATTAACTTTGTCTGACATCGGTCTGAGGCAAGAAAAGTTTCCCCAACGGGGTACTTAGCTTTTAAGAAGACTTCAGCTGAAATATTTTCGTAAATCTCAGGAGCTGGCCGACCGGCACTTGCGAGCTGCTTCTGCTTCGGGCACCGCGCAGCAAGAAAGACTGAAGATGGCATCAGCTGCCTCTTTTATACCCCTGCCGTACTGACATCAGCGAAGAAGCGACAACAACCGACGCCGGACCTAGACTTTGGAATTCGGCCGACCGAGGACCCGCCTGATGGCAGGATAACCCATCTGTAATGACTGCAGCTGTATGCACGATGAACATCTTATCTGACAGGCCTGGGAAAGAAGAGTCAACATGTATAGGGACATACTGGTCTGATAATTAACAGCCATAAAAAGTAGCAGAGGTGTAAACCTTTTCACCCAACCTTTTCATGGTTCTGCTATCTTTATCAGAACACAATAACTTAGGAGAAGGAAGCAATTGAGATGGTTTGTCAGAAGCCACAGACACCACCACAGGGTTAGCAGAGGGGCACTTAAAGAAATTTACAGCCCTCATGCACCCTATAAACCCTATCAGGTTTCTTGGGAGCAGGGGGCTGTGAATCAGGAAGCTCAGAAGCATAAGAAAAGGCACCCAACAATGCAACCAAAACAGGTGGTACTGCAGAAGGCCTGGAAGAGTACAATGCAGGAGCTCATAATATATGTTTTGCACTTCAGAAACCTGAGCACAATCCCATCTAAAAAAAACTCCATCATTCTAGGGACTGTGTCCCCAAAAGAAATTTCCTCAAATGGAGCATCAGGACTAGTAGATTACTCTTCCTCAGACCCATAATCTAAAGAAGATGGAATCTGAGAGGAGTAGGAAAGGGATTCTTCATCTGAATCCACCTCCTCCTCAAAGAAATCCTGTTCCTGGGTCTTTTAAGGGGAGTAGAGGACCAAGGAGGAGCTGGAACAGAAACATCCTGAGGAGGCTTCAAAGCTATCAAAGCATTAAACTCCTGCGTGAAACTTTACCATTCACTCAGTGCATCCTTGGAGCTGGAGAAAAAGGTTTGTTTTTTTGCTTTTTCTTTAAGGGGACATCCGCCTTTTGAAACGTAGAAGGCTTTGACCTTGCATAGCATTCAATAATTGTAGAAGGAACTTCTTCTCTGATGAAAATTTGAGGAACACCAAAAGACCCCTTGAAATAATCAGCTGTTGTTCCACCTAAATGTCCGATGCAGACATCTGCAAGGCCTCCAAGGAAGTGCCTAAAGTTGGATCCCTGCCGACCTCTAAACCAGTCACAACCAAAAAATCGAACAAAGTAACTGGGGGAACACCCGGCCTTTAACTTGCCTCAGGAGAGACAACCGGCAGATGTGGAACAACAGAAGAATCCAGCCTAGACTTCTTTTTCATGGATACTTGGAGCAGGAAGTTCCTTCCATAGTGTCTTCGGCTAAAAGTTTAAGATGTTAATTATCCAGATACAAAGCCAAAGAAGAAAGCCTACTAAGGAGGGTTTTGGGAACAAAGGCCTAACATATAGAACAGGACATACAGTTGTGGGAAGCATCAAAGCAAAACAAGCACTGCTAGTGACTGTCTGTATGGAGAAGCTGTCTACCATACTGGTATTTACCCTTCTTGGATGACACAAAACCCCATTAGCAACAAAATATAAAAAAGATAAGATAAAATATAATAAACCCCAATGGGACACTTATCTGCATCAGCTTGATGAACCAGTAACGGAACGGGTGTTCAGACAGATGATCAAGAGATGGCTTTTGGAGTGGTAGCAAAGTTCTGAGGATGGTACATCCGGAGTTCACCTTTATGCCCTACACTAAGTGAGGAGCATACACGTGACGTACGGCATACCTTAAGCAACCTAAAGGCTTTGATATAGTGGCTGGACATCAGGCCGCCCATGGCAGGGGATTCTTATTGTAATGAATACTGGAACAGTGAAATGGAAGAACATCCTAAGGTAGAACAATGTACAAATCATGCTAGGCTTTCATATTCTTGCATGAAAACAATGCCCAATTCAATTTTTGTGGCTGGATTGTCAATTTTCAATGCAAGTTTGCAGTATTTAATACTCTGTCACCAAAATATTCCATTTACCCATTTGTTCACATCCTACCATGAAAATGTGATCAGATGCTCTTTGACTATTAGCTTATAAATGTAACAATGACATAGGCTGTTTCTGCAAATTATCCAAGGCTTATTTATCCGTGCCTCCAGAACAAAATCCTGGTTTATTCAAAACTAGAGAAGCTACGTCTAACTCAAACTTTGGAGATACACACGCTGCAAAATAAAGCAGGTGTTACAGGATGACAGATTACAAAACTGATAAAAGCTTTAAATGATGTGATGTTTACTTGCTGCTACATCAGGACTACTCTATACAGAACAATTCCAGTAATACAGACATTAATCCTCAAGTCAATGCACAAGCATTAAAAAAGCTTTGCTTATATTCCTTCTCAAAAATAGAAGTACTAATCTACAGGGTATTCCTTAACTCTTCACCAGTGACTCAATTAATGTACATGAATGGTCTAATTCAGTTATAGTGCCTTACATCTGGCTAAACCATATGGTTTGACTGTAGCTACGCCTTAACACGATACCTCTGAAGAACAGTACTTGTGCACAAATGTGTCACAATAACTCTGAGGCCAGAAGCTAGCAATGAACTTCATTCTGTTGTCTTGGGCTCAAGACTCTCAATTTCTAATTGCAAACTGGGTTTGTAAATAATTTAGCCAGACATTACTCCTAGTTTCCTCCTTAAACCGGATGCTTGTGTCCACTGGGATTAACTAAAATTAGGACCAGGAAAGTAAAACCAGATACCAATACAACTGCTCAAAATGCAACTAAAATAAATGCAGCAGTACATTCATTATATAGCAGCGAATTAAAAGGCAGACTTATGTATTCTCCGTCATAGGGCTCACAGATGGTGACTGCATTTTTTGAGTGCTACATATTCCTATCTCTCTGACACACAGAACAGGTATTTATTGAAGCACACATTATAATACATACTTTCACAAAATGCAATTTGTCCTCAAGAACTCACAAATTATTCTCATTATTAGCATTCTACAATAGGTACAATATTCTTAAAAATTTACAAAGTGCTATATGCATGCTTTTTAAATATGTATACATGTATATACTGCAGTGGTGGTGCTGCAGTAGCACTGTCGCCTCACAGTAAGAAGTTGCCCTGTTCGATTCTCAGCTAGAGCGTCTTCTGTGTGGAAACATGCGTGAATGGGCATACCTTCGCTGAACGTTGTGCATCAGAGCTGGCAACTCGGCACAGAAAAATCTACTGCCAATCATTAGCGGACCGGAGTTCCGCTGTGGCAATCCCTAACTGGGAAAAGCCTAAAGACACAACAACAACAACATATATGTATGTATATATTCATGTACACACATTTACACACCGTTATACATGCACCGATCTCCCCCCAAAAATGGCAATATAATGGTTCAATAAATTAGTAAACGCCAACATTTCTAAGCTATAATTTACAGAGGTAACAATGCCACTAAAGGATACTGAATGTTTCACAGATGTTTGTCTCCAGGTCATACAAGCAACTGCAAACTTCCCGTGGGTCAGACGTGAAGCCAGAAAGCTGCAATACAAAGAAAACTATGAGTAAAAACACCACAGTAAATATGCTTCAAATCATTCAGAGGATAAATACATATTCTCCCAATAAACTCAGCAGTACTACAACAAGGACTACCGCGCTAGGCTTCCAGACACTTAAAAAGCCATTCTGCAAACACTGGTCACCTTTCCTAACAATACAGATAGCGCAATGTAAAATGGACTTGCATGTATTAATAGGATTACTTTATAGCCCATGAATTTATCAGCTGCTGGCAAACAGCAAAAAAATCACAGAAGGAATCCAGATAACGTGAATTCAATATCCATAGAATATGCATTCAGCTGTTATAAGAACAAACTTATTTTTGATTTTGCACGTTACTGCAGTACATTTCAGTCACAAATAATACTACACATGAGAATGTTGCAATGACAATGTCTGCATTAGCTGTATTACTATATTATGGTTCTGACCTCAGTCTCGTCCTTCTGACTTTCCTGCTGGTGGTGCCAAGTCTTACAAATCCAGTAACTTAAGAAACAGTCACAGCCTCAGAGTCTCTTCAAACTTCACAATTGACTGAATCCCGTGTAAAGTGCTGGAGAAAAATACCATACAGCATACAGCTAAACTCTACAAATCTAAAGGTGACAGTGTACGTACCCTATTCAAATGTAGTTTTAGTTTAAAATGCAATGCATTCACCTGCAGACTTCTCTGGACCTCATGCATCATTGTAATACATATAAAATCTTCTGGAGGAAATCATAACTCAAAACTTGTTATAAAACCCTGACTTGCACATGTGGTTTCTGTTCATTTCACCACAGCCATACCAATATAGCTACTAAGCTTATCCAGCCTCAACCTCTCTCCATCTTCATGCCACAGGAATGGAGAAAGTACAGTTGTGTACACTTTCTATAAATGTAGATGTTCGAGTGTATTCACTGTTGCAGTCATCACATTACGGTTATCCCTGCCAGGGTAGCCCTCGGCAGGCCCAAATACCAGAGGATTAGTATTTCTGCGTCAGTTGCTGTCTGTACAGGATTGACGTCAGTTTGTCAATAGTATAAAGTAAGGCAGCCGATGCCATTACATCAGTTATTCTTGCCCTGTCAGAAGTCCCCCAAGTGGGAGCCAGGTTATGGTGGAAGAACCCCACCAGTAGAAAGTAAATACCAAAATCTTCATTTAGAGAGAGAGAGAGAGAGAAAAAAAGAGGATGGAAGGAGGGAAACCATGACTGCAACAGTGAATACACTCAAACATCTACATTTATGGTAAGTGTACACAACTGTACTATGTTCTTCGTGTTTCACTGTTGCAGTCATCACATTTGGGTTGATTCCCAAAGCTGAGAAAAAGGGTGGAGGCAGTCAAGGAGACTAGGGGCTGGCTAGGATGCCCTGCAAGACTGCAGTGGCAAAGCCTGCCCTGGATTTGAAGAAGACAGAAAGGTGGTAATGCTTGGTGAAAATGTGAACAAATGTCCAAGGTGGCAGCCTCCAGGATGTCCCTGGTGGGGACTCCTCTGAGGAAAGCTGCAGAGGTGGAGGCTGCTCTGGTGGAGTGAGTCCTGACCCCCTTAGGGGGAGGCTTTCTGTGATGCTTGTAACAGAAATGGATGCAGTGTGCTATCCATTTGGAAATTGTTTGGAAATGGCTTTGCCCTCTGCACCTGCAGCAAAGCTAATCAGTAATTGATCAGATTTTTTGAATGGTTTAGTCGTGTCTAGATAGAATCTGAGCTGTCTGTGCACATCTAGAGAGTGCAGGATCCTTTCCCCCCTCGTTTTGTGGGTTAGGAAAAAAGATGGGCAAATGAAGGGATTGGTTGAGAGCCACTCTGGACAGCACTTTGGGCATGAAGAGTGGGTTAGTCCTGAGGGATACCCTGTCAGCATGGAAGATGATGAAGGGCTCCACATCCATGAGTGCTTGCAGCTTGGAGACTCTTTGGGCTGAAGTGATGGCCAGAAGAAAAGATGTCTTCCAGGAGACAAATTTTAGCTCTGCTGAAGATGCTGGTTCAAAGGGTGGCAGGGTGAGCTCTTCCAACATAAAGTTAAGGTCCCAAGTTGGGGTGGGTGCTCTTCTGCGTGGCCTCAAGTTGCAAGCCCCTCTTAGGAATTGTCTGATCAGAGGATGTGAGAAAGGGGCTGCTCAGTGTGGAAATGAGCAGAGATAGCAGATGCATGAATTTTAATAGAGGAAAAGGAGAGACCACTGTGTAGCAGGTCAGCTAGGTAAATCCAGGAAGAGAGGCAAGGAGGGCTGTGCCGTATCGGCTCCCTTGGCCTGAATCCAGATGCAGAACCTTTTCCATTTGTCAGCATAAGACTTTCTAGTGCTAGAGCATCTGGCCTCATGTATAACATCTAGAACCTGTTTACTGAGGTTGGCAGATTGATCATTGGTCAGGGAATAAGCCAGGCTGCCAAACTGAGGGTCTGTAATTGGGGATGCATGAATCCTCCTTCCCTCTGGGTCAAGAGGGTTGGGGTCCGAGTGCGATGCCATGGTGGCAGTGGGGACAGGCTGCACAGCAGTGGGTACCAGTGCTGGCAAGGCCAATCCAGAGCAACAAGAACTGTCCTTGTTTTTTCCTTCCTTATTTTGAGCAGTACCCTGGTGTTGACTGGAGGAAAGGCACAGAACAATAGACTGACCCAGGGGAAGGATAGGGCATCCACTTTCCAAGCCATGCAGTGATGTTTCCTGGTGCAGAAGTAACTGAGCTGATGGTTGGTGTGGGAGGCAAAGAGGTCGACCTTCGGGGTGCCCCATTTCTGAGTTATTAGGGTGAAGGTTCTTTTGTCTAGCAGCCACTAGTGTGGGTCCAGAAGATTTCTGCTTAAGTGGTCTGCCAGAGAGTTTAGAGAACCTGGCAGGAATTGTGCTAACAGGTGCAGTTGCATGGCAGAGGCTGTGTGCCAAAGGGTCATGGCCAGCCTGCACAGAGGGTAGGAGCGAGTCCCTCCCTGCTTGTTGATATACCACATTACAGTGGTGTTGTCTGTTTTGATCAAGAGAGTAGGGGCCTGAAATCTGTAAATGCGTGCTGGGCAGCTAGCTTCTCTTTCTGGTTGATGTGCAGACGGATTTGCTGTGGGCTCCATTGGCCCTGTATGCACCTGCCATCCAGGTGAGCACCCAAGGCATAGTCTGATGCGTCTGTGGTGATGGTCTGGGTGGCGTGGGGTGGTGAGAAAGGTAGTCCCTTGTTGTGGGAGCATGCTGTTGCCCACCAAAGAAAATCTTTTCTTAGGCAAGATATCACTGGTATAAGAGTTTCCAGGTCTTGAGAGTGTTGACACCAAAGGCTTTTTAGGTACCACTGAAGTTTCCCCATATACAGTCTGGCATATGGAATGAATAGAATGCAAGATGCCATGAACCCGAGAGCTTGCAGGATTTTCCTTGCAGATAACTGGGGTCTGGTGGCTAGTTGAGAGAAGTAGACTGTTAGGTAAGTTTGCTTTTCTGGTGTAAGGAATGCCATCTGGGTTGCTGTGTCCAGGCTTGCTCCCAGGAATATAATCCTTTGGGTGGGTACTAGTTTGGATTTCTTTTCGTTGATAGTGTACACTAGGGAGGTCAGTAATAGTGTACCCTAGGGAGGTCAGTAGGGACTTTACAAAGGCCAGGTACTTGAGCAGCTTTTCCTGACTGCCTGTCTGAATTAGGCTGAAGGAATTGATTCCTCTGCATCAAAATCCTCATAAGCAGAGAGGGGTTGCATGTCTTCATATTCAGATGCATCAGAGTAATCATACTCTTGTTCAGACAAAACTACCGGGGACAGATCTCTTTTCCTTTTGGAAGGGGTAGCTTGGCTTCCCCTGACCAGAATGATAAGGTCTTCCACCACTTTAACTATCATTTTGTGAAATAACTCTCCTTCAACTATTTAAATTTATTGTCCATCCCACTGTATTGCACAGTACCAGAATACAAAAAGTACCCTCTCCTTCGATCTATTTCGCTCTTTTAAAAATAGTGGCTCTCCAGTTACACAGCTAAAATTTAAGTTACCCACTTTCATATCTAACTGTTTAGTGCACACTGCAGTGTTTAGGGTAAACATTTTTTTCATCTTACCTTTAAACATCTACTGCAAGACCACCAGTTATTATTGGAAAGTCCACATTCTGCCTCTCAGTAGTCATCTTGGAATTAGTGCCTCTGTTTTCTCCTGGTGAGAGAAGGAGTGCAGGGACATTACATCCTGGAGACTGCTGATCACCAAAAAACCTGATAACTGCTTTACAGGCGACAGCTTGGAATCTGTGCTTATATTTTGGTTTGGTGAAAGAAGGAGCAGAGTGCACTGATTCCTGTCTGTCTTTGGTTAGAGAGTGAGTGCCTGTGCTTAACATATCTGATTGGTCTGGTTGCTATTCAAGGCTTCTACCAGGAAAAGGCTACAAGCCTATGGACCCTTGCATCATCTGGGACAAGACAGTGGATCACTAAACAGGCTGTGGCCTGCTTCTCATCTTGGGATTGGTGCTAACATTTTGCTTCTGGTGAGAGAAGAAGAAAAGGAGCAGGGTGTCCCAACAGAATGAAGCTGTGGTGAGGCCAGCATTAGTAGCAGCCAGGCAAGTAGCTATTAATGTGACTACCCGCTTTTCATCATTTTTGACAAGCAAATACTTTGCTTTCAGTAAGTACTGCTTGATTTGTTTCCAGTTTCAGACTATCCACCTAAATACTTCATCCTTAAAGTTTCAGGGTCTACATATTAGTTTCCCCTCAAGTGTTTGGCAGTGGTCTGTATAGATTCAGACACCTTGACTGATATTTTTCCTATAAAACCACAACTGAAATTTCTCCAATACCTAGTTGCACACAGGACAACTAGATTGCTGTGACAAGCACTGTTCCCAATAGTTGCAAACCTGATACTCCTGACTGTGATTGCTCATCACTCCAACTATCTAATCAATAAAAAAGTGTCTGTTGCCATGGATATGAACTTTCCTACTCTCTCCATTACCGGCTTGGTGGATAGGGGCATCCTGAGGCAATGTAGAAATTGCCTCATATTTACTGACAGCCAGTTAATTCTCAAACAAACCAATACGGCATGTGAGAAACTTATTTACACAAAGTCAATGGAGGCAAAGCTCTTGCATAAAAGTACTCCTAATGTCAATAAGGTTGTCATTAGTACATGCACTGCACCCATCACGCACAATTCAAAGCAGACGTATCTTGACCCACATATGCTGAGGCACTTAACTGTAATGTTCATAAACAACAAAGACCTCCTAGATGAAGTACACACAACAAAAACCCTCAGCAGCCTCAAATACATTCCTTCAAAACAACACCCACATCAACACATACAGCTACATCTCATGCAGCCTCTACCTCTAAGCCCACACACTCCAACATTCTAGTCTTTGGAGACTCCATCTTGAGGCACACTGATGTCCCTCTCACCAGGATGAGTAAGGAGAAAGTCACAGTCAGTTGCTTATCAGGGGCTAGGATCCGGCACATTACGCATGCACTTAGGTCATTAGACCACAATTACCAATATGACTCAGTCATAGTCCATGTGGGAGTAAATAACCTAAAAAGTACCTCCCTAGACTATATGAAGCAAGACATCCTGGAGCTCTTGGAATGTGTGTCTCAGGCTGGTATGAGCCTACCATTGAGTAGCATTTTACCTTCTCAAGGATGATGCCACAATATGAACAGAAGATGATAAACTTTAATAACTGGCTTAGTTTCTAGTGTCATTCTAAGGGGGTGCAATATTTGTCAGGATGGAAGGAGATGGTCAACAGACCACACTGCTTTGCCAGGGATGGTCTGCACCTCTCCCCTCTAGGCTTTCAATATTAGCTAAAACATGGTCTTCCCCATTAGTGCCTTTTCTAGGTAATGCCAAACTGAAACTACTTATGACACAGAAAATCAAAACCAAGAAAATCTAAGGGTACTACTGCTCAACACTACAAGTCTAAACAAAAAAAACCTACACTCCCTAGAAGCTCTCTTTACCCTAGAGAATGCTGACATCTGTGCAGTCACAGAGACATGGGTTAAAGCTGCAGAAAGGACACCAAAAGTGCTAGGTTATAATGCCTTCCACACATTTAGGCCAGCTACTTTACAGACAGGGGACTAAAGGTGGAGGCGTCTCTATTTATACCAAAGAAAAATATACTTCAAGGCTGGTCAAACAGGACAATGCACATGAGCTGGTCCATGTTCAAATCACCATAGGCAAAATCCAAAACCACTTCCTTGCAAGCTATAGGTCCCCCTCTATGACTCAGGAAACCCATACCATGTATTTAAACTTATTAGAAACAGTAACTATCCAACCCAATACCATATTCAAGGGTGACTTTAATTATCCCTCTGTTAAATGGAATCCTATACGACACCAAACGCACATGCACAGACATTCCTGGATTTGATAAATACAAACTCCCCTGGACCAGATAGTCAATACACCAACCAGGGGTGCAACCAAACTGGATCTAGTCTACACTAACATGGGAGAGTGCTGTACATCCCCTACTGTAATGCCTTCCCTGGTAAGGTCAGACCACAAAATGGTCTACTTTGAAGTTAAAATAAAACCTGGACACCCAGCTAAACTTGGAATATTCAGGAACTATTCTAAGGCTAACCTCCTGCTATTAAGTGAGAACCTGGCAAAATTTCAAGCCCTCAAACTCAGAGAACACTGCTGCCTATGCAGAACTGTTCACAGAAACCCTGTACAAACATGTTAATAGGTGCTCAGAGGCAGCTGTACCCACCAGGAATAAATACAGAACTAACTCAAAAAACAAGCCACCTCGGTGGGAATCACAAAATCAATAGGCTGTATAACAGGAGGAAGAAAATCATGGCAAAAATTAGGAGGAGCAGCACCCAACAAGATAAAAGCACTCTCATCAAACTAAAACAACTCAAGAGGACAAATAAAATCTACCAAAGCCAAACTTGAGGTAAGTTTGACCTCCCAGGCCAAGGCCAACCACAAAGCATACTTTAGCTATGTCTGCAACCTCAAAGGCAATGCACAATTTTGTGCAGAGTTCATTGCAAATGGAGCCACCTATACTGAGCCAGAAGACATAGCAAACCTCCTGGCTGATAAATTCAGCTCCAACTTTACCCCTCTCTCCTCCTCAACCTTCCCAGAGGAAATATCGTCAAATATAACTCCCCCCTACTATCACTAGGGAACAGGTCCTTACTGCTCTCTCTAAGACCAAGAACACTGCATCAATGGGCCCAAACAATATCTCAGGATGCCTTCTAAATAGCATGAAACATGACCTATCGGGGCCTCTGGAATTACTGTTTAACTGCAGCCTCCAAACAGGTTAGTGCCTCATGAATGTAAAAAGGCAACACTCATCCCTCTGCACAAAGGTGGGCCATCTACAGACCCTAACTACAGACCCATAAGTTTCACTAGTCTTATACGTGAAGCCATGGAAAAAATTATCATGGAGATAATCAATACAAATACAGTAAATCCCCAGACACTGGACCCTACCCAGTTTGGTTTTGTCAAGGGCAGATCATGCCTACGCAACCTGGTGGACTTCTTTGAGAAGGTCACCAAAGCAATAGATGGGGGCAAAACTGTTCACACTGCCTACCTTGACCTGGCCAAGGCATCTGACACAATACCGGACTTGAGCATTGTTGACAAACTCAAGAGGTTAGGTACAAAACCCATATGACACCCAGTGTACAGCCAACTGGCTCACAGACAGGACCCAGGAAGTTAGAATTGGGGAATCCACCTCTACAAGGAGGCCAGTCACAAGTGGAGTCTCTTAAGGATCAGTCCTTGAACCACTCCTTTTTGGCATTTACTTCTAAGAAGTCGAGACCAATGTCAGTGGTCTCCGGATGACTAAATTTGCAGATGATTGCAAATTAGGAGCTGTCACTGAATCTCACACTGACAATTATTCTCCAGGAGGGGCGGACACAGACAAAAAACTCGAGTCAGAGCCATGGGCAAAAACTAAATGCCAAGACAGACATAACAGTATCCTTTGGGAAGTCATCCATCCCTGGTAGGTATCATATTGACAACACACCCCTTAGAGTTGACCCAGTAGTCAAGAACTTAGGAACACACAGAGATAGTAATCTAACCTTTGACCATCATGTGTCTACAGTGGCAAGGAAATCATTCTATATTGCATAACTTATAAACAAAGGTATGGCATGTAAGTCCAAGGAAGTCATTGTTTCACTGTATTCATCAGACCTATCATGGAATACAATGCCCCCTTATGTACCTAACCAGGCATATCCAACTACTGGAACATCCACTAAGAAAATACAGGCAGTAAGTAAAATGTCCTATGCAGACCGCCTGAAGGCCCTATCACTGTATTCTACCTCCTACAGGCTTCTGAGGGGAGATCTGTGCCTGGCATACGTGGCACTATCAGACCCCACTGTGATGGACCTCCTGCATATCCACAAAACAAACAGCACCGGAATTACCCGTTCTAAAGAATTAAACCTTGCCTGTGATATAAACAGGTCCTGCTGGAGAGATAGGTATGTATTGTAGAGACTACTGCGTCTATGGAACAGGCTCCCCATCCATGTGAAGCAGAGTTTCTCCCTAACCCAATTCAAGTGCAACTTGGATAACTGGGTGCAAAACCAGAAATTCATCCCTGGTTTGGCACCCATGTTTCTAATGGACACAGGAAACCTGTACATGGTTAATCTCCCAAACCACTGCTTAGACTTATCAAGGGTATCAAAACTTGTCAGAGATTTGGGATGCATAGCTAGACTTAAATAGGCCCTTGTGGTCGTTAGCCTAGTAAACACCCAAGAACTAAAACGCACTAAGTGGACCATGGCCTAAAACTAAACGTCAAAAAAATCAGCACTAGTTCCTTAGGCAAAAATGGGACCCATACACCTACCAAAAAGGTGCCCTTTTGAAACCTGATTATTAGGACCTTGGCACTTTTGTTGAATTTAAGAACACTATCCTTAGATCATCATGTACCAATTGTGATAGGAAATACTTTTATCTTGCCAGGTTAATCACCAGGGGCAATTCTTCCAGATCTAAGGGAGTTATCATACCTCGCTGTTCTTCTTATCAGGCCCATAACAGAGTATAACAGCCACTATGGTATGTACCCACCTAAGCATATTAGGGAGCTTAAGAGACTGGAGCATTTCCTCATTAAGATAAGCAAGCATATAACTTTCCTAAGCTACCCAGCCAACCTTAAAGCACTCTCTTTCTGCTTCATACAAGACTGTTGAGAGATGACCTCCTCTTAGTGTTGAAGGATCCAGTCTTATACACCTATCTGCACATTCATAAACACTAATAAACACCACCTAAAGGGATCTTAAATGCTACCAAAACATAAATGGGACCTGCTTGTTGAGATAGATGCATATCCCAGAGAATCACCTTTTAATAGAACAGACTTGTTTGACCATCTTTAAGTGTAATCCAGGCAGATAGATGGAAAATCTTAAATACAACTAGGTGTGGCACCTCAAGCCCTTATTAAAAGGAGTATAAACTTGGTATAAAATTAAGGTACGATGGAAACCATAAAATGCCAGTAACCACAAGTAAAAAAAGTCTAGGCACACTGAGAACAGCTGCAAATTAATTTATTGTAATACAACTTACTACACAAGCGCTTTCACCCTGCCAAAATGCAAGGCTTTTTCAAGTGAATAAAACTGACTAAAAATCATCTATTTAAATACCCTTGGCCCCCTAAAAGGCACCAAATATTTTTTAAAGGTACATACCCTCCCCTTGACTGAAACATCAAAAGAGGCAATTTAATGCATTTCATTAAATGTAATACAAATTTTATAAATCACATAGTTTAAAATGCAGCATAACAATTTAAGGTAAAATGCAATGCTTGTGAACCAGAACAACAAAAAAAATGAAAAAAATAAACATAATAATAGTCATACACCTATCCTACTGCATTAGTCTATTATTATAAAACTACAATTTCTTTGCTTTTTTAACCAAATATGGTTTAATAGATATGTGATCATTTAGACCCAGGGGATTGGTTGCATTCAGTTTTATCTGCCAGTATGTTTCCCTACAACTTAACCAATTTTCCAATCTCCTCCCTGGGGTCCATTAAAACGTGTTCTAGAATTCCAAACAGAAACACAGTGTGGCCAGTTCCCACATGAAGGTGTCTATAAAGTGCATTATTCAAGTTTTTCTTACTAATATTACAGGTATGTTCATATATACGTTTGCTTAGTGTCCTCTCACATTTTCCAACATAGAACCTAGGGCAATCTTAACATAGAGCTAAACAGACTATACCTCTAGTCATACAGTTGCCCTTCCTAAATTGTAGGACACTGTTCATACTATTATTCAACACTACTTTTCCTTATCTATAACATATCTACAATATCCACATCTTCCACACCTTTTAGTCCCAAACCCTCCATGGTTCCTAACATAATTTTTATTTTTCTCAAAGAGTTTTTTTAAATTAGTCCCTGTTTTAAAGACATTGAGGGGTCTCACCCAGTTTATGTGCAATGTCTTGATTAAATTTTAACATTTTCCAATTTTTCTCAATTAAACTCTTAATTTCTTTTGAATAGTTAGTTACTGTATTGGATCACTAGTGCCCTCCCAAAATGTTGTTCAGTGTTCCTGGTGGCCCTCGGGGTTGTACTGAGTATCTCTTAACAAGGACGTGTATTTAGCACCCCATCCCTTTACAACTTCCATGGCCACTTTTTCTATTAAGTTGTTCTGATAGCCCCTAGCCCTAAAAAACCCGGATATAAATTCTATTTCACAGAGAAAGTCATTCTTCTCTGAGGTCATTCTGGCGGCCCTAACCATCTGACCTTTTACTATACTCCCTTTTCTGTTTCCAGGGGTGTGCACTAGTGTATGGGAGGTATGAGCTACTAAATGTGTCTTTTCGGTGTATCCTAGATTTCAACCGTCCTTCATATTTTTACAACCTCACATCTAAGCAGTTGATCCTGGTGGGGTCAAATTTAAAAGTAAGCTTCAGAAAGGTGGTAGTGGAGTTCAAGTAATCAATAAAGGAGTTTAAAGTTATG
Source organism: Protopterus annectens (assembly GCF_019279795.1). NCBI lineage: Eukaryota > Metazoa > Chordata > Ceratodontiformes > Protopteridae > Protopterus > Protopterus annectens. Next base: position 86,486,276 of record NC_056747.1, on the reverse strand, counting down.
CTTTTAGTCACTCACCTACCCACATAACCTCACACACAAACACTTCCCCTACTAACTCTTTCCCTTACTCTCATATCTTCCCATTGATTCAAGCCCCCATATCACTACCTAACTTCTGTTTGCATCCTCCCTCTGCCCTCTCTCTCCCACAAAGTCTCCCTTTGGCCTCATCCTCCCACATAGAATCCCCCCTCTGACCTCTCCCTACCTTAGACTCTTTCACTCACTCCAGAGCCCTGCTCCCAACCCAATGACTGCCAGTTCCACTGTTTAAAATTGTATAAAACCCAATCCATAACTAGACTTTTTGGTCATTACAGCTGGTATTCTCTCCCTGAGCTAAAGTATCTGACCTCCTCAGTGATTGTGTCTTTCTTTATCCTTGTCTGCTGAACTTACAGGAAGGTGCTGACCCACTCGGGCTCACTTCGCTTCCCTACCCTACCCCCATTCCCACCCACCACAACTACATTTATAGCTACAGACCACTCCCCACATTCACAACCCACTCCCAATCAACCAATCAGATCATAGCAATTATTCCCCTCATTTGCATACTCCCACACACCCTACTTACCACCTGACTAGTGTAGCTACCACACCCTCACGTAGCAAACTACACCTATAACTCACCATAATGTCCAGTGTAAGTCACACCCAGCTACTAAAAGTGTTCTGTTCCTCAGTAGCTATCCTCTCTCTCCTCCTACTGTCACTTCTTTCCTCCTACCACACACAATTCAATATCACTCCCCCACCTCCTTGGCAAACTGAATCCACAACCAATACTAGGAAGGAAGGACATAACCCCATATCACCCTGCTTCCTCACCTCCCCCCAGTCTTCTTCCTCCCTATATAATACTCTTAAATATAAAACAAATCCTCCACCATCCCTGAAACTAAGTTACTACATAAACTAAACAAACTCTATTTATACCTATTCCAAAAACTAACTTGCTGTGGGGACATCCACCCCAATCCAGGACCAAGCAAACCTATCCTCAGTACCCCAGAACAACCACATTCTTTATATCTATGACGTTTCTCGTCTCTCCTCCTTTTATACATTAACGTTAGAAGTATTCTTAATAAAACTCAGGACCTTCATGCCCTACTAGCAGTATACAAACCATAAGTCATAGTGCTAACAGAAACCTGGCTCAGACCTGAACACCATGACAATAAAGTAACTGCCCCTGGGTACATTATACGCAGGGACAGACAAAGAAGAAAAAAAGGAGGCAGTGTGGCAATACTATTCCAAGACCACCTCATCATTGAACAATTTGAATGCAATGCCCAAGCAGTAAAAGACATGCAACGAATTCTGGCCAAACTAAAGATTAACTCTAACAAACAAATAATTATTGCAGTTGGCTATATCCCACCAGGTAATAATCTTCCCATACTGGAAACCCTTCCAAATTGGATGTCTTCCTCCCTTCCACAAGAAACAATACTATTGGGCTGACTGTTCCAGCCAAAATCCCACCACCCATATTAACCTCCATGGGTTTAACCAAATTATAGCCCCCAAGGATCAACAAAGCCTCCAAACGCCAGTCCATCTTAGACTGGATTCTGCTATCAGATCCCACACTGGATCAACAATCAGGCTGTTTTCCTGAAGCTCTGAGCGACCATCAGGCAACCTACTTAATTAGGAATCGATCACACCATAATAAAAAAAAACATTCTCAGAGTAGTATGTAATAAAAAGCTCTTAAATACTAACTAATGAACTAATCAACTCACTAAAATATACTGCAATTGGACTCCCTTAAAACAACTGCCTCTAGATGAAGCCGTGCAGTACTTTAATTCAACCTTCCTTGCAGTCCTAAACTATGATGCACCCCCCAGAACCAGAGTCAAAGCCAACCATGCCCCTTGGATAACAAAAGAGACTAAAACCATTATGAAAGAAAGGGATAATGCCTGGGCACAATTCCACAAACAAAAAATCCCCACATTAAGAAAAACTTATCTTGAACTCTGCAACAAAGTGAAAAAACTAATAAAATGTGAAAAAAACTAATTACCATATGACCCTACAAGAAAAATATGCACACAACCCCCAAAAATTCTGGGCTACTATAAATACATTACTGCACCCAGGTAAATCATCCACTCCTACCCCTGTATTACCAAACAACCATGAAAATATCCCCACCCAATTTAACAATTTCTTTACTGAGACAGTCCTAGCCCTAGCCAACACTCAAAAACCTGATAGCAGCCCCTTATCTACAGGGACCCTTCCCAAATTCAGTTCAACTAACAACTCCTCCCATTTTTCCCTGGAACCAATCCCCGTTAAAACAATCAAAAAACTCCTCAAAAAACTTAAACCGACCACTCTAGCAGCTGACAATCAACCAGCAGACTTCCTGCAAATATCAGCTGAGCCATAGCCTACCCAGTGCTGATTCTTATAAATAGGTCAATATCAGATGCAAAGTACCTCTCGCTTGGAAAACCTCACATATTATACCATTACATAAAGGGGGCAAGTCCCTGCAACTGATCAACTACTGCCCTATTGCAATCCTATCACCTCTATCAAAAATATTAGAGAAAGTAGTTCATTCCCAACTAATGCAGTACCTCCTTAAAAAGACCTGCTATCCACATCCCAACATGGTTTCCGACCCTCCCACAGCACTACTACATCATTCCTCTCCTTCACAAACACGGTCAACCACCATCAAAATAATGGACTATTCGTATCCTCAATATTTCTAGACCTATCAAAAGCCTTTGATATGGTGAACCATAATATGCTTCTAGAAACTCTATCTTCCCTTAATATAACCCCCCCCCCCACTATATCCTGGTTCAGGAACTACTTATCTAACCATCAACAGGCTGTTATATGGCAAAAAGATCTGTCCCCCCTACTACCAGTTAACATAGGTGTCCCACAAGGGTCCATCCTTGGGCCTCTGCTATTCTCACTATCTACTAACCAAATAGCATCAGCATAATCTGCCTCAGTTATGCAATATGCAGATGACACCACTATTATATGTGCCTCCCCTACCCTACATGAACTAACAACCATTACTCAAAATAACTTTTCCTTAGCAGAAACATGGTTCACTAACAGAAAATGTATTCTCAATCCCCCCAAAAAAAAAACAAGCTCATCCTCTTTAGCCCTGGCAGATCTCTGCCACTAAATAATGACTTTACTATAACAGCTAAAGACAAGACACAAATCACCCCAACAACAAACACAAAACTATTAGGCATGGAAATCGATCATAATCTAAAATTTGACATACACATAGCCCAAACAATTAAAAAAGTTAACAGAAAGCTTGGCCTCCTATACAGAAACCGTCAGTTCATCACAAAACCTACCAAAGCCACCTTAGCAAGGACTCCTCTCTTATCCATTCTCCTTTATGCCTCCCCTATCTTAACTAACCTTCGCCACACAGAACTAAGCAAACTGGAATCATGCTACAATAAGATTGCCAAGTTTGCTACAGACGCCTCTCATAAATCCCATCACTGTTTAGCCCTCAACTGGCTTGAGTTTCTCCAACTACTCCTACTCAACCAACTATCAATAGCTCACTACTTTCCCAACAAAACCCCTGCACTCCAGGATCTAATTCACCCCTACACCACCACTAGAACCCTAAGATCAAGTTTTTAGAACCACATAAATGTCATCAAACATAAGAATGAGGCTGGTAAATCTCTCTTTGCCTGTTCTATTGCCAGAACCAGGAATTCACTTCCAACCCACTTAACTGCCACCACCTCTACTTCCCAATTTAAAAAAAACTTCTTACAACTCACTACACCAATAATTGGCTCTGCTCATGTTACTCCCCAGGTTAGTCCATACCACTGCACAGTTGCTAGGATTCAGCTAAGAATCAAAAGGTTCTCCCAAAGTTCAACTTATAAAAGCAACTAAGTGGGAATTAGATTACTACCACATATGTTAGACAATGTGAACCTTTACAATCTATACTCTAATTTATTCTTGACATACATGGCTTTGTTTTCTTCTTTACGACTAATTATTTCCCCTTTAAACTGCAGTAGGGCTAGGAGCCATCTCCCAAGACCTACCTATCCTCATATGTAATATATTTATAATGTGTTATTTTTTTTTCTTTTTGTAAACATGTTTTGTACTATGTTTCCATATTCGAGGCTGTTTTTAGCTACTTTTTTCTGTATTAATGTTTGGAGCTTTTCTCCTCGGGCCTCCGCTGAAAATGGAACTTTGTCCAGTCAGACTTTTCCGGTCAACAAATGTAAAATTAAAAAAAATAATAAAATAAAAAGTTTCCTTAGGCCCATCCCAAATTACAAAAATGTCATCCAAAAAATGATGATATAACTTGATATATTTCCAATAAACAGAACTAAATAAAAGTGTTGTTTCCCACTTCAGAAGGGCCAAATTAGTGTATATGGGGGCACATGCTGCCCCCATAGCTATGCCTTTAATTTCTTTGAGGGTCTCCCCTCTCAAAATAAATATAGTTTTTCTCCAATACTATCCTCATAAGCTCCACCAGTACATCTACATCGACCCTGAGTGAAGGGCCCTTTTCACTCAGTAATGTATAGAACATATCCAAACCTTCCTCTACCAATACATCCATCTACAGGTACTGTTTTACATTTCTGGTGCTTCTGGCAATGAGGTCCACACAGAATTAACAGAAACATCAGGTTTCCAAAACGTAAGTGACTGGATTAATTCATTTAAAAACAAGAAGAGACTTATTTTGTGAAAAACCTGAACGGAATAACGTTACTGTTAACCAAGACCGGTCTGCAGCCATGGCTTCCTTAAAGGAAGGACTTAGGAATTTGGAAAATAAATGGTTTAGAATTAAAAATGTAAATTTGGACATTAGATATCTTGAAGAGTGCTTAAACAAGCGTTTTGTACCACAGGGATTACGTGTTTGTAAATACCCAGAAGGTTTTATGTATGACAGTGGCATGATTCAAGCATTTAATTAAATATTTGATGTGTGGATTTAAAATGATGTCTTTAATGCTAAAATTTTCTAAGAAAAAGGTAAAAAGTTTATTAAAGGATGCTGTGAGGCTAAATAAGGCTATAAGAAATGTTTTATTATTCGAATTTTTTAAAGATGTTTATGAATACAGTTTTATACGTGTGGATAAGAAATGTGAAGATGTTTTTAAAAGAAAGCAAAAAAAGTTAAAAGACTTAAAACAGTATAGGGATAATAAAGCATATATATTTAAAGGTAGATTAAATAGAAGCAATGTGCATGAAACCCCCGAACAGTGATGGAGTAAATGATTTGGATAAAAAACAAAATGGGGGATTAATGAATGTAGATGTAAGTGAAGGTAGTAATACATGTGATCTACATGAAGGCAACAATGTTAGTGAAGCAAGTTTTGAGTTAAAAACACCAGACCCATTGGACCCTAAAGTAGGTCTAGATTTTACTGCACACTCAGCTAGAGGAGATGATGAAGATGTGAGTGAACAGGATTTTTCCACAGGAAAAGGGAAAGGAAGAACCAAGGAAAGACCAAGAAGAAGGGGAAGGTATAACAATAAGTGAGGATGGTGTGACTCTATGCTACAATGGTTTTAAGATATTTAACCTAAGTGGGATTGAGATTAAACTGGAACATTTTCAATTATATGAAAAAGGTATTACATTTGTTCAGTCTAAGGGTTTTGATTTATGTGACACTCTGATAGAACTAAAACAATTTGTTAGAAAATTGAATTTTATAATATTTGAACCGCAACATAAGGGAGAAGAAATTAACCTTAGGCAAGCCAGCACCTACAAACCATCTTTACACCCTGCACTACAGGTTTTTGAAGCAGTATGTTCATCTGACATATACGCACTGAGTACTGACAAAAACATAAGAAAGAAATGTGGGCACAAACCCAATCTAACTATTAAGAAGGAAATCTTGGAAGAGTTAATGGGGGATAGGGAAATTTGTATTATGAGACCAGACAAAGGGGGAGGAATGGTCTTAGTCAACGCGTTAGACTATTCAAGTAAAATCTTGGAAATGCTGAATGACAACAGTGTGTATTGTGCCAGTATCCACAAATGAAATAAATATTTCATATAGGAAAGCGGATATGGCAATAAAGGAACTGATGTTGGAAAGCAGATTAGATCAGAAGGTGGGGGGATACTGCAAATGAAGAAACCTAGGATTGCTTCATTTTTCTGTATCCCCAAGATCCATAAGAGTACCATCAACCCACATTATAGACCAATTGTCTCTGGGCAAGAATCAAAAAACTACCCTAGAGCTACTTTTCTGGATCATTCCCTTAAATATAATGAAAGATTATGAACACTTACTAAAGGATTCCTGGGATTTCCTGCATAGTTTAACATGTGAAACACATGCAGGGGAAGTGTGCTTTCTGACCATTGATGTGGTTGATTTATTTTCATGTAGAGGAAGGTTTGGATATGTTCCAAGTATTATCGAGTGAAAAGGGCCCTTCACTCAGGGTGGCTGTAGATGTACTGGTGGAGCTTATGAGGATAGTACTGGAGAACAACTATATTTATTTTGAGGGGGAGACCTTCAAACAAATTAAAGGCGTAGCTATGGGGGCAGCATGTGCCTCCATATACGCTAATTTGGTCCTTCTAAAGTGGGAAACACATTTATTTAGTTCTGTTTATTGGAAATATATCAAGTTATATCATTTCTGGATGACATTTTTGTAATTTGGGATGGGCCTAAGGAAACTATAAACTCCTTTATTGATTACTTGAACTCCACTGCCAGCTTTCTGAAGCTTACGTATAAATTTGACTCCACCAGGATCGATTACTTAGATGTGAGGTTGGAAAAATATGAAGGACGGTTTAAATCTAGGACACACCAAAAAGACACATTTAGTAACTCATACCTCCCATACACTAGTGCACATCCCTGGAAACAGAAAAGGAGTATAGTAAAAGGTCAGACGGTTAGGGCTGCCAGAATGATCTCAGAGAAGAATGACTTTCTCTGTGAAATAAAATTGACATCCAGGTTTTTTTTTGGGCTAGGGGGTATCCGAACAACTTATCAGAAAAAGTGGTCATGGAAGTTGTAAAGGGATGGGGTGTTAAATACACGCCCTTGTTAGGAGATGCTCAATACAACCCCGAGAGCCACCAGGACACTGAACATTTTGGAAGGGCACTAGTGATCCAATATAGTAACTATTCAAAAGAAATTAATTGTTTAAATGAGAAAAATTGGAAAATGTTAAAAATTTAATCAAGACATTGCACATAAACCGGGTGAGACCCCTCACTATGCCTTTAAAACAGGGACTAATCTAAAAAATCTCTTTGAGAAAAATAAAAATGATGCTAGGAACAAAGGAGATTTTGGGACTAAAAGGTGTGGAAGATGTGGATATTGTAGATATATTATAGATAAGGAACAAGTAGTGTTGAATAACATTATGAACAGTGTCATAAAATATAGGAAGGGCAACTGTATGACTAGAGGTATAGTTTATTTAGCCCCATGTAAAGATTGCCCTAGGTTCTTTGTTGGAAAATCTGAGAGGACACTAAGCAAACATATATATATAATAAACATACCTATAACATTAGCAAAAATAAATTTGAATAATGCACTTTATAGACATCTTCATGTGGGAACTGGCCACACTGGGTTTCTGTTTGGAATTCTAGAACAAGTTTTGAAAGACCCTAGGGGAGGAGATTGGGAAAATTAGTTAAGTTGTAGGGAAACATACTGGCAGATAAAATTGAATGCAACCAATCCCCCGGGTCTAAATGATCACATATTTATTAAACCATATTTGGTTAAAAAAGCAAAGAAATTGTAGTTTTATAATAATAGACTAATGCAGTAGGATAAGTGTATGACTATTACTATGTTTATTTTTCACTTTTTTGTTTTTCTGGTTCACAAGCATTACATTTTACCTTAAATTGGGGTGCTGCATTTTAAACTATGTGATTTATAAATTTTTTATTACATATAATGAAATGCATTAAATTGCCTCTATTGATGTTTCAATCAAGGGGAGGGTATGTACCTTTAAAAATATTTGGCACCTTTTAGGGGGCCAAGGGCATTTAAATAGATGATTTTTAGTCCGTTTTATTCACTTGAAAAAGCCTTGCATTTTGGCAGGCTGAAAGCGCTTGTGTAGCAAGTTTTATTACAATAAATTAATTTATAGCCGTTCTCAGTGTGCCTAGGTATAAAATTAGCCATATCAATGGCTAATTACAGTTTGGGGTACTGTGGCCAGGCAGCTTATGGTCCTTTTGGATCAACAGCCTAGTACTATCCTATGAACCTAAGAAAATTTACAGAAACTGACTTACAGTGTCTTGGTAACAATACATTCAAAGGCAGATTAGTTGGCATACTAGTTCTCTTCTGTAACCAAACCACAGTGAAAACAAAAGTCACTCAAGACTGGCTTCCTTATTCAACAGCAAAAAGGATAACCAGATGAGCAAAGATTTCAAGTAACTTTTGATGCGCATGACAACAAATTCTACAGGAAAAAATATCTGAATAGAATTGTTAAAGCACTACTTAAATGACAGTATTTACAAAAAACCAAGCCAACAAACAGTAATTGTGTAAAGGAAGGGTTAGTACAGAAGAGGTGCAACATTTGGTAGCCAAGGTCTTGTTAGTCCATCCGATTTTGTTCTATGACTAAATGAAAAATGGCCAAAAACAGCAATAAATATTCACTTCAAAAATTTTAAAGGTATCAAGTATAAATCCAAAGTACTGTCACAAACAGCTAACTGTATTACTGATCCCAAAAGCAAAGGTTATAAAGTCAGGAAGGTACAGTCAAGCGAGATAACAACAATAAATGCTGTGATACAGTGCTCAGCACTGGGACAGGCCTTGTTTAATGTGTTTTGTATCTGTCGTCACACATAGTTTGGAGAAAAAAATCCACTTATACACTAAATGCACCAAGAGAAGTATGGCTTTCACACACAAAATGGCCAATTTTTAGTGACTGCTTGACACATTGGAGTTCATATAAAAAAATGCAAGACTGTGCACTTTTTGGAAGGAATCTAAAGAAAGTATATTAATGCTGGAGTGACTAACTTGGAAAAAGGATGAGTAGTACTTGTGGGCAATAATCACCCCTATAGTGAATGAAGTTATGTGGTATGAAATGACAGACACAAAGCCAATAAAATGCTGATATGTACAATATGAAGAGCAAATTCCAAAGAAGCTGAGATCATTCCACTGTACAGGCAAATTGTAAATAGTGCATTTGAAGTATTATGCAGAATTCTGGTAAACATGCAGCAGCCGCCTATAGTGAGCCAGAAGATACAGCAAACCTACTGGCTAACAAATTCAGCTCCAACTTTTCCCTGCTTTCCCCCTCAACCTTCCCTCAAGAAAGTCAAATATAACTCCTCCTGCTATCACTAGGGAAAAATTCCTTAATGCTCTCTCTAAGGCCAAGAACACTGCACCAATAGGCTCAAACAAAATCTCAGGATGCCTTCTAAACAGCATGACCTATCAGGCCTCTGGAATTGCTATTTAACTGTAGCCTCCAAACAGGCTTTGTGCCTCACAGGTTCATATGTGTGTACTAGGCTAATGGCCCTGGAGCCTTTACAAGCCTAGCCCATACATGAATGGGGAACAGCAAAAGTCATCTCTTTGCACAATAGTGGGCCATCTACAGACCCTGGAAACTAAAGACTCACAAGTCTCACTAGTCTTATATGCAAAGCCATGGAAAGAATTATCATGGAAATGATCTGTAATGGTATAATAAAACTCCAGACACTGGACACAACCAAGTCTGGTTTCATCAAGGGAGGGTCATGCCTACTCAAACTGGTGGACTTCTCTGAGTAGATCACCAAAGCAATGGCTAGGGCAAAATGGTTCACACTGCCTACCTTGACCTGGCCAAAACATGTAATAATACCCTACTTGGGCACTGTTGACAAACTCAAGAGGTTAATTACAAACCCAACTGTCACCCGGTGGATAGCCAAATGGCTCACACAACAAGATCCAGGAAGTTAAAATTGGGTAGTCCACCTCTACAAAGAGGCCAATCACAAATGGAGTGCCTCAAGGATCAGCCCGTAGGCCACTCCTTTTTGACATTTACTTCTCTGAAGCCAAGGCCAATGTCAATGGTCTCTGGCTGTCTAAACCTGTAGAAAATTGCAAATCAGGAGCCATCACTGAATTCACTGAATCCCACATCAACCAAAATGTTCTCCTGGAAAAGTAACACACACCAACAACTAGTGTCAGAACCATGGACTAAAACTAAATGCCAAGAAATTCATAACAGTATCCTTCAGGAAGTCATCCAACCCTGTTACTATCATATTGGCAACACAGCTCTTAGAGTTAACCCAGTAGGCAGGGACTTGGGGGCGCACACAGACAGTAATCTAGCCTTTGATCATCATGTGTCAACAGTAGTGAGGAAATTATTCTGTGTTGCGCAACTTATAAAGAAAGGTTTGGCATGTAGGTCCAAGGAAGTCATTGTTCCATTGTATTTGGCATTCATCAGACCTATCATTGAGTACTATGCCCCATTTGGTATGTACCTAATCAGGCATATCCAACAAATGGAACGTCCACAGAGATTCCTCACTAAAAGAATATAGGGCATAAGTAAAATGTCCTATGCAGACCACCTTGAGGCCCTATCCCTCTATTCCGTCTCTTAGATGCTGTTGAGGGGAGATTTATACCTGGCACAAAGGGTATTGTCTGATCCCACTGTGACGGACTCTGATGCATATCAGCAAAACAAAATGCATGAGAATTACCAATTCTAAAAATTTAAACCTTGCCTGTAATACAAACAGGACCTGTTGGAGAGACAGGCATGTATCCCAGAGACTACTCCATCTCTGTAATAGGATCACCATCCATGTGAAGCAGAGTTCATCCCTAACCCAATCCAAGTGTAACATGGACAACTATATGGGGAATAGGAAACTCATACCTGGCTTGGCAGTTATGTCTCTAATAGACACAGGCAACTTGCAAATGTTTAGCTTCCCAACACCCTGCTTATTAATCTTTCATCTCCCAAGCCCCTGTTTACACTTATCAAGGATACCAGAACTTGTCAAGAGATTTGGGATGCATGACTAAGCTTAAAAAGGCCCTTGTGGTCATTAGCCTACTAAACACCTATGAATCTAAAAGAGACATTAAAATTAAGCCAAAAGAAAGTCAGCAGTACAGATTTACCAAAATGGATGCCGGAAGGCAACGGCAGGGGTATGAAGAAACAGACAAACAGGCTAGTGCAACTTAAGACAAAAAAATAAAAATAACATCTGGATGCAATGTATAACTAAGAATACAGTGTCAAGGGTGAGGCTGAAAGGTGAAACAGAAAGAGGACAAAATGGACATGAGTGGCAACTGGAAATGGGACATCAAGACAAACATAAAGAGATAAATCAAATAGAATGTGGCAGATCCCTGCAGATTATTGTCCGAGGTACTGGAATGCTTAGCCAAAGGTGTTTCAAATGCCTGGCACACAGCAAACAGAAGATGAGGAAACAGGAATGGAAACTGGATAAAGACTACTTGCAACACTCAAGCAGACTTGTAAACATCATGATCAGTCCGTAAGTAATTCTGTAGTGGCTGCATTTTTTGTGGTCCAATCATTATTGACTGATTTGGTTTCTCCATACCACATAACACAGCACCCACTTTACTCCACTGGGGACTCTCTTCTCAAGGAATTGGCCTTCTGGCATCCCAAATTACTGCAGGGGTATTGTACACTGAGTGAGTACCAAGTATTTGTCATCTACAGCTTCTGAGGATTTTGTACTTGTGTCCTAACCTCCTTGCTGGTCTGTAAGCTGAACAAGCAATGAATATAACGCTGGATCTCTACTGGTACCTCCAATATAAGTGCAAGTTCCAGCTAATTATGAACAGATATTATGATTTGCTGGATACTAAGGGATACCCCCCATAGCTACACGCCCCATATCCACCCACAAGACTGAGAGCAAAAGAAACAGTTCTCATCGGCGCAAATACTAAAGACCTAGCAAAGACTGGAAATGCTGTATTACTTAAAGTTATATGGATTAGCTACAAATGTCTGTCCTCTCACCGTCCAACTCAGTTAGACCAGCAGTCATGCCAACAACTGCAAGGGTTCAGAATGAAACAATATGCCAAACAAACCTCATCCAGTGCTCATGAGTAACCTAAGTGATCCCAAGAGTGGGAAGGGTGTGGGTGCATGTGAACAGTGAGGGCATGAAGGATGGCATAAACAGAAAAAAATAGTCCAGTAAAGGAGAAAGTGACTGCAGCATCATGAAATCACCCCCCTCTGCCCGCCCCAAGTGGTGCAATGCACATTACAGCATTATTCACATCTTTCCCTTCCTTCACTATACACACACATGCACCAGCACACAGTGGATGAACCCATCAAATACAGGACATGTCGCATCTTACCCAAGTAGCATCATCATTCATCACCAGCAAGGCAAATTCATGCCTCTTGTCAATTTTGTGTTTCGTCCTCACAAACATCTCTATCATCTTCTGGGAAATATTCAACGCATTTGCTTTTGACCTGCCAAAAAATAATGGATGAGAGCAAACAGAAAATAGTTATAAAAGAAGAAGCAACTCTAAAGCAGTTTCAAAATGTACCAGAATAAAGAACTCAAAAACCACAACAAATCCAACTATGAAGTTAATTTCTTAGTGTTCCAAAACAAACAATTTACAGAGGAATATTAGACATTTTCTTTTAAACGTCACTTCACACTCATGTCATACCCTAGAAATTACTTTCTTTACCAAGCTACAATACATTTAGATATAGAGCTGTGGACAAAAATCAATATATTTACTAATGCGGTTATGTTTAAACATTGGTTTTCAGGCTCTATTAAGCTTTTGGTTTTTAAATGCATTTCGTCTTGAAGGTGCTGGCTTGATTACAGCAACATGGCTGTATCTCTTTAAATCACAAGCACCCAAGAAATTGCTGTAAGCTGTATAAAGGAAAGACAGAGAAAAGTACATCTGCAGACAGACTAATTCACCAACATAGCAGAAGTCTCATCAACACTGATTAAGGCTGATAAGCTTAACTGCAAAACTGGATGTCAATAGTGATTCCTGGTAAGTACTGCAAAAGAATCACGCACAGATCAGCAAATCAATCTCCAGTTTTACATCCAAGTGCTTTGGTTTATGGAAACAAGATTAAAAGAAATACGGTACACATACTGTAATCAGACATTAAGGTACACCAGGCAAACAATCCTACACTTTCAGTAATATGCTTCGTAATCCGGCTAATGCAGATACATATGAACAAACCACAGAAGGGACAGAGGATACCATGGTAACCTCTCTATGTCAAAACATGCCCATTTATTAACTGGCTTTATCAGCAAGTGATACATGATTATACACACACACACACACACACACACACACACACACACACACACACACCAAAAAGACAGAAAACTAAAAACTTCTCATACAGAGCGAAGGAACCAGCCAAAACCAATGGCTGAGCACTTCAGTTCAGATTTAATATCCCAGAACTTCCTCAGAAACAAGTATAAGCAATCACTATAACCAACATTTAAATAATTCTTTGTCCAGTAAAATTCAAACAAACTAAATAATTTCTTATTACAGTAGCGACATAATAAACATCACATCCTATCTAAGCCACTTAAGGGCACACTTAACATTAAGACTGTCATTAACTCCAGGTGTTGAATCTGAGTTCAAAAAAAGTTGCCACCCAAGTTCCAACACTTCTAATAAACCATTCACATAACCCAAAAATTCACTGATGCTATCCAATATAATAAAATTTAAAACCAATGAAGTTTCCACAATGTTCATTATGTTTAATTAACGCATTTCTACATTCTTTGCTTCTTATTGTGAGACAATTTCCACATTTCTAGATTCTTTGTTTCTTATTATGAGACAATGTCCACTAAAGTTCAAAAAGTTTTCTAGTGGTCTTTCCGATGTAAAAAGAACTACAAGTCTCACAAAAAACTAAGATAAACAACATTTACAGGAATAATAACTTTTATATTTAACGACATAAGCATTGTGTTTCAGAGCAAAAACTTTACAAGGATTAATGTATTTACGAAAGGAACACATTTCACACTTAAACAGTTATACATGTTTAGTGTCCAGATTATCCAAATATTTCTTCTTTCTTTCCACAAAAAAATATTAAAGCAGGGGAAACGACCTAAAACTTGTGCAAGATCTCTGTTACCATCTAAAATGCACCATTTTTTTATTAAAATAGCTTGGAGATTAAACATATATTGACTAATAGGAACAGAAAAACAAAGTCATATCACGAAGGGGCCCTGATTTATTTGGAACAAATCCATATCTGATAATCTGGAAATATTTACTATACCTAAGCTCAGATATTTCTTTCTTACATGTATCAATAAGAGAATGGGGATAGTTACTGTGAAGATACATTTTTTGTT